>NC_083738.1:13610000-13915000 GCF_033458585.1 Syngnathus typhle | reverse complement strand
AAGCAATAGAGGGAGAGCGAGGCAAGGGAGGAAGAAGGGCTGACAGACTTCATAATGCAAGGTTAGCTCTTGTGCTCATGCCTTTCAATATTTCCGATTGTGTTTTGTTAGATCTGGGACCTGGGCGGCTGGTGGGAAGGGTGACGTCTCCGGTTTTGGGTGTGGTGCAGCGAAATATGTGTACGCTCCCATGTGTGTTGCTCAGTGCGCCATAGCGTTGTCGCAGCCGTTAAGAAGGAACTGAATAACAGTGTGTGTGCATGCGCGCGCTTCTGGGTGGAGTACCGTTTCTTACTGCATTATCATCATCTGCTGCCCCTCCCCCCTCACCTCTCGCTCCTCCAACTGCAGCCAGAGGGAGCATGCAGAGGAGGGGAGGGAGAATGAATGAATCACTGAATGAAATGTATTGTGTGCGGCCATGCTTGCATTTTGTCGGTCCGCTATGCCAGTGTCATTTACTCAAATTACCCCGTGTGTAGGCCTACTTGTGTATTTTCCCGGCAACTTGTTCTGAGGCCTTCTTTGTCACGACGCCTTTTCGGTCAGTCTTTGTCCCCCTCCCCAGTGTGTAAGAAGTAAGCCTGTTTGCATTCTCGATCCATCTGCAATACATTTCAGTCTTCACTTCAAAATGCAAAGGCCTTTTTCTACTACAATTGTGTGCTTTCACTTCCTTTGTGTTCATAAATGTCAGACATTTGTCAACAGGAAGTGTTAAGTATTATTTTTCCCCCCTGCCCTTTGCTACTAGCTGTCTTTCTCTGGGTACTCTCACCGTTGCCTCTTGTCCAAGTGTATTTTCCAGCTTGCCACATTACCCCTCCCCCTCACTCCCGTCACACACACAGACACCTGTCACGCAGCAGGATCAAGATGGTATACAGGGGGAACAAAAATTGGCTTTGCTGTTAGAAAAGTCAGATTCGATGCCTCTTTTAGTGCTAATGTAGTTTCTGTCCCTTGGATCATATTTTCTGAAATGCTGCGCCTCATGAACGTGGGGTGGGGGTATGGAGAAAAATATGGATGAGGAAGTCGTCCACATTGGAGAATTTAGGTCATGACTCAGACTCTGTCACGAACCCCCTTTCTGCCTCTCCTCTGAGACCCTGCAGCTTTCTACACCCCTCCCCTTCATCCACAGCCTCCACACTCCCAATCACCTCTTCCCCTCCTTCCTCATGCATGAGCTCTAGACATACAGTAAGGCAGGTCAAGTTGTTGGACCTCTGTGTGAGCTGTACGAAATGGTGCACCTCTGATGTCACACATAATGGTCAAGCAGTTATTTGTTGGCGGCAGAAGTCCTGGAAATATAAATAAAATAACCCTCATCTGTTTCTATTTTAACATTTTCAACTGTTGAAAAGTGCAACAATAAGTTTACCACCGCTTTTAGGAAAATGTTAAAATGTAACCACTGTTAAGTTGTGAAACTAATCCAACAGTCAAGCCTCCAAGTCCCTGCACAGTGAACATTTCTATATTTCACACATCACAAGTGTTGTCAATAACAGTGACAAATTGAAACGATTAAAAAATGACCAAATATACCGTACAAAATGAGGCTTCAAAATCATGGAAAAGTTCAACTGTTCTCGCAGTTCTGAAATGCAGTGAGCATGTCTGCTGGAACTCTGTCAGACTCTGTTGATTGTCCACTACACTCAACGGATGCTATTTCGTCTTTTAATGTCTACACACAACTATACGTTTGAACTAAATTTACTAGTGTGTGTCCCAAAATTGATTCCATTTTTTTTCTTTTTCTATGTGACGTGTGTGTACTCACAGCTGTAAAAGTGCGAAAGCGACTGCGCCAGCCACCAAGACTTGTCCACACACTTGCTGTCCATTCAGACTTGTCGGGGGTGGCGTGGACTCGATCCTTGCTTTAGCCCTTTGTGTATTGTGCGTCCACTGATGGCTGACAACGAGGGCATCTAAACCAGCCATGTCACCAGACTATTGAACAGAATGATGCAAATTGTGTAGCCGTAGCTAACTCCATGTCACAAATATGACAAATAACAGCCGATGTGTACAAAGGCGCTCAAGTCCTTACACTATATAGTGAGAAACGGGTGACTTATGCCCCAAACGCGTCACACGAGCTGCACCCCAAAAATGAGGGAAATTTGAAATTCCTAAGATCTTGAGTTTGATCATTTCTTGTACGCTTCCTTGTCCGTTTACAGATGCCGTGACGCGTTACGTTAATAATCATGGAAAGGACCCATACAATTTGTTTTTTCTGTGGGAATAATAACCATATAATAATAAAAATGTCATCTAATAACCAAATAGGTAAACCATGCAATACATTGAATTGAGTAATTGCTCCACAGCTTAACTAATTGAGTGTTGAGCTGTTTGCTTTAACCCTATTTAGCTACTCAAGTCAATCATATTGAAATCTCAGCATTACTGTTTTGTTTTAAACATCACATTTTTATCATACTGCAAAAATATAACATTACACATGTACTAGGTGCTACAGCATCATCTTTTGGAAATTATGTGTTTACTTGTGTATACAGTGGGTCCTGCATGTTTGTGTTTCGGCATTTAGAAAATTATTAACACCAAAACTGCAGATTTTTCTTTTTGGGAACCTATCCTCCGTTATTTGTGGAACAGCTCTTACATCAAACTGGTTGTCCAGCCAAGTGAACATCCGGCCTAAACAAACGCTCACTCCTCTGCCAGCCCTGCTCGCTTAGTCAATCAAAAATCTAACAGTAGCCGTGTTACATTTCTGATAGAGAGTCAGTAGGAGATCAGAGTTAGGATGATGGCACCCATGTTCACTGTCGCTGCTTTGGCTCATTAATTGTTCGCCAAACTAAAACTAAACATAGTAAACGGCAAAAAAACAACTGTTGAATCTGTACCATCTCAGTGAAGCATTGCTACAACTACCGTTTTTTTCGCACCGTAAGGCATCTCGGGTTAAAAGACGCGGACTCAATTGCGGGGGCTATTCTGTACTTAATCGACACATAGGGCGCGCCGCATAATCAATCAATCAATCAATCATTTATTCGAACAGACCGTTTACATTTACAAGCTGTTATATGCTGATATTCACAGTGTATATAAATGCTGTAGGTGGTCAAAAGAAGGGGTTAAGGCCGAAGCTGAAAGCTTATACATTATGTGCAGAGTTACTATTAGGCAAGTGCATATTTTGACCCTATGATTATTTGTATGCATATTTTCCAACTCCATGCTGTACATGTTTTAATGGTCATTAAATATTAGCATAACAAGTGATGTGTATTTGTGTAATGAGGGATGGTGGGGTTTCAGCAGATCAACATTGGTTCATTGGGTCTACATATCTCATCCACATATTGCGTCCCCGTGGCGGCAGCCACACATTTAAAGATTTTGGAATTCAGTCTTTGCAAAAGATGCAACTTTTCTTCGGTTTTTGAGAAAATTAAAAGCATCTAAGTGTGCCTTATAATGTGGACAATATGGTAATACATTTGAACGTCAGTGTGGAGTCACCGGTTTGCTGTCTGCAACACCAAAGAGCTGTTTTCTGGATCCTTGACTCTTGTGCCTTTGGCTGTTATTGTTCTGTTTTGGCATCAGCTACAGCCCACAGTGGCAGTGTTTATGAATTGTTGTAAAAGTTGAGACAAATTACTATAATTACTAGAGTAATGTATGGAGTAATCAATTGGATAATCTATTCTGAATGATTTGTTTGTCACGGTGCTATTTTACATCAGATTTCACCGCTACAGCAAAACTTATCATCAAATCGCTGGCTTAACTCTAAGATGTTTGCTGTGCTTTGTTGTTAAGGGTTCAGTCAACTTTACCAATTTTTTGCACATCATTTGTACTTCGTTCTTCGTCTGGTCATCCTTCCGTCACTGTCAGTCAGTCTGTCAATCGTACTCCCGCCTCAAAAAAAGCTCCCGACTCGGCAATCTGTCTGGGTTTCGTGTGTTGTTAGGGCAGAGCGCTAATCCTTACATTAAATGATCTTGGAGAAAGCCGGGCTCAATAGTCTAGTAGTGCTGTAAACTGCAGTCATTCACGCCAAGAATGCTGTAAAATTCATAAGCAGCCGTGTGCTTCTGCCGGTGACAGAGGGACCATTCCGTCTCAGTGACCAAAGGCACACCTTTGAGTATTAGTATTGTGGTTGGTTTTTGCTAATATAGACATTTGTGAATTTAAGCGATGAGTCAGTTATTATAGAGTCTTTCTGGAATGGTTATTTTTTAAATTGCAGAGCGGATCAGACCAAATGCTAATCCAATCCCCATGCATCATCTCGCTCATGGTTTTCTTTCTGCTTGACTCAGGTATCCGACCCCCCATCCTGAACGGGCCTATGCATCCACGGCCACTGGTGGCACTGTTGGATGGGCGCGACTGCACTGTTGAAATGCCCATCCTCAAAGATGTCGCTACCGTGGCCTTCTGTGATGCCCAGTCGACACAAGAAATTCACGAGAAGGTAAAAGAGACTTTGAACTTGGGGATGGCAGACATTTAAGTCATCAAGATGTTATATGAAATAATCATGAACTCATCTGCATGGTGTCTTTATGGTTAAGTTTACTGGTGCACATTTGTCTTTTGTAGGTGCTGAATGAGGCTGTGGCCGCGCTGCTTTATCACACCATCACTTTGTCACGAGATGACTTGGAGAAGTTCAAAGGCCTCAGAGTAATTGTCAGGATTGGGTCAGGCTTTGACAATGTTGATGTCAAAGCAGCCGCTGAGCTTGGTGAGAGAATGAACTTCAATACGAGCGTTAGCATTTTTCTTGAGGTCAGAACGAACCATTTGCTTATTGTTCCATTCCTCTGTGTAGGCATTGCAGTGTGTAACGTTCCAGCAACCTCAGTGGAGGAGACAGCCGACACGTCGCTATGTTTGATCCTCAACTTGTACAGGCGAGTCACCTGGATGCACCAGGCTCTCCGGGAGGGAACCCGAGCCTCCAGTGTGGAGCAAATCCGAGAGGTGGCTGGTGGTGCTGCTCGTATACGAGGAGAGACGCTCGGCATCATTGGGCTTGGTAGGTAGATGACTGTCTCCTCCCTCCCTCCCTCCCTCCCTCCCTCCCAAATTACTTTACTAGGAATGACCTACCTGTTTATTTAATGCGTGAAATGATATGGCTGTTATCATTGTGGCCTTCCAGGGCGCGTTGGACAAGCGGTGGCGCTGCGTGCCAAGGCTTTCGGGTTTGGCGTGATCTTCTATGACCCCTATTTGCCTGATGGTGTGGAGCGCTCCTTGGGCTTGCAGCGCATGGCCACCCTCCAGGACCTGCTCATCCACTCAGACTGTGTATCCCTGCACTGCAGCCTTAATGAGCACAACCACCACCTCATCAATGACTTCACCATCAAGCAGGTGAGCTGGGAAAAGGAGATTTCATGAGATTGTTTTTTTTAAGGACTATACTGTAAACCTGTTGAATCACAATTCAAAAGCAATTCAGATTTTAATCAGTAAATTCCGTTTTTTTAATCACTTGTCAGATTCAAGTTGTTTTTGTGATGACTGTTGGTTTTTCTTTCACCTGTATCAGAGGGGTACCAACAGTTTTTTCCCCTCACGTGTGTATACCAAGTTACCACGGCACTAGTATTCTTGTGTGGATGACAGAATGTGAAAATGGGTTGTAGCTTGACTGAAGCATTGCTAACTCCACAACACAGATGCGCCAGGGAGCCTTCCTGGTGAACACGTCAAGAGGCGGCCTAGTTGATGAGAAAGCACTGGCTCAGGCCCTAAAAGAGGGTCGGATACGAGGGGCTGCTTTGGACGTCCATGAAAGCGAACCATTCAGGTAACTGCTCCTTAACCCCGGAGAGGTGCGTGTCATGCAGTACTAACACATCGCTTCCCTTCTGCTCCTTGACAGTTTTTCAACTGGCCCCCTTAAAGACGCTCCCAACTTGATTTGTACTCCACACACATCTTGGTACAGCGAGCAGGCCTCAGTAGAGGCTCGGGAGGAAGCGGCTAGGGAAGTGCGCCGTGCCATTACCGGTGAGGATGTCAGAGTAACTGTACCTTAAAAGAGTTTCATAGCGTGAAACATGGCATGAGCAGTGTGACTGGCGGCCTCCTTATATTTGTTGTGTCTACTTCAAAAGGAGCTGTGAGATAGATGGGTGCAGCATGCTGCAGCTATCCGCATGCCTGGCACTGAAGTACATCTTGTCAAAATGCACCCTGATTATTGTGTTCCAGGGCGTATTCCGGACAGCCTGAAAAACTGCGTGAATAAAGAGTATCTGATGGCAGCATCTCAATGGCCCAGCATGGAGGCCGCCACTGTTCACCCCGAACTTAACGGAGCAACCTACAGGTGAGAGACAAATGGGTAAACAAGGATGCTGGAAGAATTGTAGCTTTTGTAGATTGTAGATATGGATTGGCTTACGTCTTATTTGGCATTATTTACAGTACAGGGGTTCTTGGTGTACGACAATCGGCTGTGGTTTTGAACTTAAGAGCAGTGCGCAATGAGGGAGATTTGCACAACGGCTGCGTCATGTCGCGACAGAATAAGGCCATGTTCAGTTGACTGCGAAACGCTTGTTTACTTTAGTTGACAGTTTTTTCTAAAATACTTCCTGTAAACATTACTTCAGGCGTGTCTGAGCTTTTGTCGGGTTACATCAGCACCGTAAGAATGTCATAAACTGAGAACCCCTGTAGTCACTGGCCAATTTGTATCGCTTTTGTTAGGCAGAATCCTCACATCTCCTAAACTATCAGTTTTGAGAAAAACAAAACATGGCATATTTGTTGAGTCATTAACATTGCATCATCAAAGTGAGCATACCATTCTCTACACTTAAGCTTCTGACAATGATTTGTTAAACTCAGAGACTTGTGTGGTTGTCAAATTGCATCAATTTGTGAAAAAATATGAAACTGACCTAATTTGTACATGGGAGGTTTCTGCCCTACAGTGATGTTATGTTTTCTAATGAGCTCCAAAACTAGACCTGTGTCAGAGGTACAGTGCACAACATTAAACTAAAACCTTTCTGACATTATCAGTGTCAATGTGTTGGTTTTAATGAAGACATTGGTATTTTCGTGACGGGAGGTTGTTTTGGTTTTATCAGATTAGGGGTCAGCAAACTACTGTCCTTGATAGTTTTATTTCAAGTCTAAACTGGACACAATGGACATTAATTAATAAATGTGTTGGCATTTTTACATTTATTTCATTATAGTTAACTCATTTAGTCAAAAATTTAAATCTGTACGTTACCCTCCCTCCCCCAAATCAGTTAGCTAAATACAAAAAATATATAATAATTAGCCAATCTTAGGAGAAAGTTTACAACTGAATCCTACGAATGCTAAATGCTCGGTGAGCCAGATTAAATAACAGAAGGCTGTATGTGGGCTATGAACAATAACTTTCAATTGGAGTATATCGCCGTTTTCATGCTGATCCTTCTTATGTCACAATTTTCACAATCATTATTGGTCAGTCTAGACTAATTTAAAGTGTTTAAAATGGCTTGCTCCCTTGGTTGCTGCTATGTTAATGCTGGCAGTTTTTGAGGTCACCAGAAAAGTGATGATTTTCTGAGGTACAAGCAAGCACTCTGCCCAACACCAGCGATTGTTAGTGAGCAGCGTGGAGATGAACAGAGGTGGTGCATCAAATCAAATATAATCTTTTCAATCTATGTTCCAGATTTCCTCCAGGTCTGATCAATGTTGCCGCGGCAGGGGGTCTCCCGGGAGCCGGAGCTGGGGTCGAAAGCCTGGTTTCAGGAAACCTGGCCCATGGCATAGCCCCCGTCTCGCACCCACCACACGCCCCTTCCCCGGGGCAGCCAAATAAGGCCGAAGGCGACAGAGACATCCCCTCCGACCAATAGCCCCCCTAGCCACCCATACTCCCCTCCCGAACCCCTCACGTTGACCCCCTGCTGCCGCCAGCACATTCCGAAAACCAAGCTCCAAACCTATCTTCCTCCCAGCATCAGACACATTTCGTACCCCCCCCCCCCCCCCCCAACACCACAATGACCTGATGTGACTCCACGTGGTCTCACATGACCAGCCCAGGACCCCCCTTTCCTCCTCCCTCCACCCACCCGCATCCATGCTCATTTCACCAACACCTCCTTCCCCACTCACTTCCTAATGTCAGCAATAACTTTGTTCTCAAGGATTCAGTGATCGGATTGGTATTTTTCCCTAGTTGGCTGTTGTTTCAATGGAACGTGGATCCGTTGTGACTCTAGGTGTTCATGTTTATAAAGAAAAAAACACTTCTGACATCAAGGCTTTCAAGTTGGCTGCATCCTCGACTGATTGACCAGTAGAGGTGCTCAGGCAGAAGTGCCCCTTTGTCCACGAAAGGCTCGTGTTTCTGCTTTTGTCGTCTTATTTTTGCCTTCCATTTCCCATCCAGACCCTACTTGTGACGGTATTGTGTACTTCAAGTTAAACCACAAGAAATTGGAGGAAAAAAAAGCCTCAGCTGCCCAGTTTAGAATTGTTCCACTTGTATTTAAAATCCTGCCCCCAGTGTTTGCAAATGCCCCTAATCTTCAATCTCCCCTCAGGTTGACGAATTCGCCTCTACTTGGATCCACCCAAGGGCATGAACTTCTGTCTCATGTTCAAAAACTGCAGCGCGAATACTCCATTATGCGCCGTACGCATGCGGGGCCTCGCCAGCAGAGGGCGTCGCCCAACCACACATTTCAGTCCGAGGAGGCAGACGGTCTCTGGATTATGTTTGGTGAAGCAATGACCCCACACTGACCTAACCAGGCCGTCGTATGTCTAGCTCCCCCACATCCGCCGCCGTGCCCCACACATGCTCATGAACCCAGTATGCATCTTTCCTTTAAATGTTTGAGGACAGTAGAGTTGAATTTCTCAGTCAGAGCTAGGGGGACATTATCTTTTGCATGCTTGCTTTGTTAACGACAGTGGTGTGTACAAGGATGTGCGTGCGTGAGTGCGTGTGTGTCTGTGTCCCTTTACGCTGTTTTCTTTCCAAAGGAATAGTCCCTACGAGTAACTCTTTAACCCTGTCGCTCCGGTGTCAAGGAAACACCTTTCTAGTACCTCAGTAACAGATATTGAATGTACCGTGCATACCCTTTTATTTTTTTGTACAGATTTTCTAGATTCTTCTTACTGTTCTTTACCAGAAGGGTTGTGATATTGTAGCAGTAATGATAAGATAAAATGATTGAAAAAAATAAAAAGAAAGAATCCCCCCCCCCCCCATCATAAAACAAAGTGACACATAGGATCCATGTTTCTCACTATAGGTTACTGAATACTCAGGCTTGGAAACAAATGCTCGTCTTTTTGCCTTGACCGTGGCCCCTTTTTCCTCCATCTTACTGGCTAATGATTCATGAGGAACAAAGAAAGGTGGTTCTTGTGCTCTCCTAGTTTTTGTTCACTAGAGCACTAGTGATAGATGCTTCATTTTTCTTCTGTTTACGTCCCTTTTGTCATTGCCCTGCTGCTCTGTTTTTTGTGCATGTGCGATTTTGTTTTAAGCAGATAGAAACAACTTCTTACAAAATGGTGGCTTCTCACTCTGCGGAGTGTTTTTAGCCTCATTTGCCATTTTTTGTCGTGGTCAGTTTCCAACAATGTGCAGTTTAGCCCTCCGGACCGCACCCTTCCCCCATCAGAGTATACGAGTGACTAGGAGCATGTGATGCTTGGCTCCTCTGTCATGTAATGAGTATATATTTTTAAGAATACCCCCCCGGCCCCATGTTGTCCCCCATAGTTCCATTGATTAGTAATCTTAAATTTGCTGTTGGTCATGACTATATATATATATATATATATATTTTTTTTTCCATTTCAGCCGTGCACTGTCATTGTATACCAGTTAGTTATAATGTAGATGTTGATTTCTTTTTATGAATAATTGCTGTCTGTTCTACATGTTGTACTGAAAAATATGAAATCTCCCTTTCCTACTACTACTACTACTACTACCACCACCACCACCACCCTGACTCCACTTCTCATCTAATGTCCCAATTCTCTCTTCCCAGGCCTTACTATGTCCTTTCTTACTGTAGCCGTTGTAGAAAGTCGCCATGGAACCACTCACTGCCTTAATACAGTTGACCACAGAAAGTGACCAGTAGAAATGAACACGCCAAAAATAACAAAAAAAGCTTCCCAGTCACGCAGCAGACTGAATTCTACAAAGGTGTATTAAAGTCACACTAAAAGGAGGGCTAAAAAACTAAATGACAAGGAAAAGTCTTAATGTAAACGGTGAGTTTGCAATTTTCAAATAACAAAATGAACGCTAAGCTGTTATGACATGACAATAGCCCATAGAAGTGTTCCTGAGGGTGCACGACTAATGATGGACACCTTGAAAGTCACGCTACTGGCTCTAATTGTTGTTTGCTCCAAATCAAAATAGAGGCATGAAGGAGTCAGATGGCATTTTGTTCCTTTTCCCCAGATTATAGTTCTCATGTACCACGCCAGCTCATAATGACAGTTAACGTATATGACTGTTTTTATTTTTATATTTTGCAAAAATAAATGTCAAAACACGTACATGAGACCAGAAACTGAGGCTTTCTCTGGAGACCAGCCTTAGAATATTTGCAACACTTGATGATTGAGCAATCAAGAAACAAGAACATTTGGACAAGCACGTTCAACTGTTCAAACCGATGGTGGTGCCGATGTGCCTAAATGTTGACTTTCATTGTGAACTAACTGTGGCTTTAATACACATTTGACGAATTCTACATCACCTTTGGAGCAATTGAACCTGGTGTTGAAAGTTATTTTTGCATCAAAAAAAAAAAAAATCATAAATCATTTAAAACTTCTCCCCTGCGCTTCTAAAGTCACGCCAGCAGTGTGTTTGTGCTCTGGCTAACAGATAAGCACAGTGTGTGTGTGTTTGTGGTCACAAATCTCCAGCTGATATTTCACTCTTGGGTGTTAGAATGCAGCCACCACCACTCTTCCTTCTCCTCAAACTACTTCTGCTACTTTAGAAGGGTCTTTCGCTCTGCTGCCAGAGACTCCAAAGGGCTGGAGAGTTTAGGCCAGAGCAGACACCGGCGTCATCTGTCCAAAAATCAAAACGAGAATTGGTCACGTTTTCTCTCTCAGGGTTGAAATGCACATATATCCTTTAGCAATTTTCTCCTCCCTCCGAATGTAGAACAGCCTCATGTCTTTTTAGAAGCCGCAAACCTCTTCTCTTAAGAGTTCCACACCTTCCTTTTCCGACGTTCTTGTTTTCCTTTTGGCACTGACATCTAACCATCTAACAAGGAGTGAATGAATGCTTTGAAGTGACTGCGTGTTTGTGTGACTTTAAGATTGGGAAATGTATTTTTACAACATGTGAACATGTATTTTTTCCCCTTGCACCCTGTCACCCTCATTTGTGAACAGATTTTTCACCAGACTGCAAAAACAAAAATACAAAAATGGGAAAAAAAAAACATCTCTGTAACTAGGCTCTTAAGCTTTATTTGTTTTGTTTTGTTTACTTTTTTTATTAGAAAACAATCATGTTTGTGATGTTAACTCCCAATGGTAAACTCCACACCGTATTTTAAATAAAAGCTGAAAAATTAAACACTTGTTTACATGTTTAGCTTTACTTGACGTTTCATTGGTTCTTGTTGTGTACATGGTCTTTCCAGCTCATTTGGTCTTAAAGGTCTGAGACTGATTGGCAGTGTGTTGTCCCCATGATTACACTTTGCTGCTTTAGGACACAGGCTTGCGTTTACAGAGCTTGCACTATAAACAAAATTGTTTATCGCAGCCGGTCGTTCTTTTATTGGGCATCGCAACGTGCCGCAGTGCCAAGACGACCGCAAGTTTACGAGTGGGCAGACGATGCGGGTTGCGCGGGAAAGGGCCTTCTATTTAGACCTGCGGGCTCGATAGAGCAGGCTGGGGGATTATCGGGCCTAAAATTGCTACCACATGCACATAAGTGGAGACTTGTTTATTTTAAATGACGACTCGCTAAAAGCAGCAATCCAGTCACTTGAGGCACCTTTAGTAGCCCGCTGGCTGTGTTTTGACACCCGCAGAAGTCGCAGTTGATTGAGCGTATCTGTGTTTTGGATCAACATTTTTTTTCTCAGCCTCTTTGTGGGTTTACACAACCACGCCTTGGTAAAAGTCGGGATGTTTTTTCCTCCCGAAAAACACGTAGCGACAACACAGACCTGACTAAAAATGCTGCAATGTCGGCCTACTGTACATGCTAGAGCAGTAGTTGGAATTGTCATTTTGTGAGGAACCCAACTACTTGTCCTACTAACAGAATCTCTTGGACAACCTTTGTGTGCATATTTATGAATAAAGATAATTCAGTTAATTATGAAAACACTACACAGCGCTTTTGCACTTTTAACTGATATCTACTTGTATATGTATAATTTGTCCTCTATTTGTGTAAAGGCTGAAAGAAAGCTGATTTTTGTTGTTTTTTATTCCCCTAAATTACAGCCTGCATTGTACTACACTGCAATGTGGAGTTGAACTGGATTGGTCAGCCCTAGTAGATATGTAATCAGTAGTAGAAAAAAGTACTTTTAAAGGTACTTTTCAGAGTCGGTGGAATGACAATAAAGTCATTCGATTTCTAAGTACTTCTACTTAAGCACATACAGCGTGCTGTTGTTTTTGCTCCCTCAGTGCATGCCTAATGTCTATCGGGGAAGGAGAGACGTATTACATAAGAGCGTGCGGATACATGTTTTTGTAATAGAAGGAGGCCCAGGATGCATGATGTATTTTTCAAACAAACTCCAAACATACTTTGCCTCATTACCTCCAAAGGTCCAACTTATGATTGTGCAACAGTGCAATACTTATAGTGCTGTCAGCTGCCATGCTAGGCTACCAGAATATATACTATTTATTTGTCCACTTCCACAAGGGATGACGAATTATGACACTGAAAGCCCAGCAGGTTTGATCTGGTGTGAGAACCTGCCAGACCATTGGAATAGGAGTGCGCTCACTGTTGAACCTTCTGCCCTATAAAAGGGTCCCCCTGATTGTGTAACTCCTCCAGCCCTTGTGTTGGTGGCCAGTCGGTCACTGAAGGGAAAAACAGTTCAGTGTGGATCAAAGGTTGAAATATTATTATTGGAAGTTTTTAATGCAGGATACTGCGCCAATGGCTTTGACTGGGAGAAAGAAGAGCATTTAGACAGATCAGGATGTGTGCGCGCGTGCACGCGACTGTGTTTACACTGGCTGCGTGATGCATTAGTCTCCTGCTCGATGACCTAACAGACTTGGATGGATTGTCCCACCAGCTTCAAGGCTGAGTGGATGCATTAACTTGCAATAATTTAAAATGATAGCAGCTACTGAATGACACAGTTGTTACATCACTTTGAGTCCACAGCAACTTTATTTTCCCTGTCACGAATTTATACAAGGCAGCCTGTATAAACTATACAGTCTGTTCTGTGTAAACTCTATTCCATTGACGGCATAGGGAAGTCATTAGAAACTAGAATGACAGTCAGACCTTTGCCAAGGCTCAGCATTCCTCCATATAAGCACCTTCAAGGTTAAACTGTCTACCACAGATTAACTGTGTAAGCAAGCAATGTTTCTTTTTTAACTGTCAGACAAAGCATACATATGTAAAAACAATAAAACCCTTGGCAAGTGAAAATAAATGTCCTCTAATTTGGACACACCAAAACGAAGGGTTAACCCTTTTTTTCTTCCCTGAAATGATGACATGATGAACATTGTTGTTGTTTTTTACCGCTACCTTTGTTTTCTCCACACAGTAACAGTGACGCACTGCAACAAACTCAAGGGGATGGAATGCCCTCAGGAGCGTTGCATCCGGGAATGAGGGTATTTCCCCACAAAATCGAATTGCTCTTCCAAAAACACTTTTGGAACACTCATCCTATTGCTGGCAGGCAATCGTGGGACCACAACCTTTTGCAGGTAATCTATAAAATTGTAATTGCATTTGTTACCTCCTCTCAGTTTACATGACATTCATGTTGATGGAGTGCGCATTGACAGCGTCCCCCCCCCCCCCCCCCCCCACACACACACACTTTGGCTCTTAAACCTTGGAATGATTTAATTGATTCAACTTGGTGGTATAGTGGTTAACTCATCTGCTTCACAGTTAATAGAATGTGGTTTGAATCCATGTTGCAACATCTGTGTGGAGTCTGCCTAATTAGCCATATGCTCCGAAAAACCTAATTGTCCATATGTGTGGATGGTTGTTTGTGTGCCCTGCTTTGACTGGTGACCAGGCCAAAGAGAGCTTCCTAAAGTCTTACCAATGTGAGCGTACACAGGGGATCGAAGCACACACAATGAGCCATATTTTCCGGACTATAAGCCGTTACCTTTTATACAAGCTTTGAACCCTGCGGCTTATAGTCCAGTGCGCCTTATCTATGGATTTTTCATGACTTTTATGATTTGTGCATATTCTCTCATATATGGAAATCAAACACTAAAACACCTGCGGTTTATAGTCCAGTGCTGCTCATATAAAGCAAGATTTAAGCTGGTTCCTTTTATATTCGGGTGCGATTTACAGTCCAGAAATTACGGTACATTATCTTACTTGGGATGTACTGTATTCTTCCACTGTATTGTGACAAAACATTAAACGACGACTAATCCTGTTTAAATGTCTGTTTTTTGCAATCTAAAAAAATGAGAAACGTATATTTCACTTACAAACCGTGACTTTTAACTTGCATCACTTAAATGAAAATATAAATCTTTTCAAGCTAAACTTGGATGCTTGAGTCGCGAGTCTGAAATACGCACGTTTGAACTGTGAAGTGCATGTAAGCGCCCCCGCAAAGACAGAATAGATTATATTTTGTCTCGTTGAAGGAGCACTTCATCACCGACCCGCTGAATTACACTTGTACTGGCCAATGTATGTGAAGCATGCAGCAGACATATGGCCAAGCACAAATAACCTATTGCAACTGTGTCCACAACTTCCCCTCGCAATGAATTACAGTATGTGCTGCTTGTCAGAAGCTACGGCTGTTATCTTATGCTAATCTGCGCAGCCAGCCAAACTCTATGCAATCATGCTTGCCTTTGTACTTTAAAATTATTGCATTCCAGAATAGTGTATTTGAAAGATGGGGCATCTTCATCCAGCATCGCTGCCGTTGGTGTTGGCGCCAATCTCAGAACTGCGAGACATGTTAACCACTCAAGCACCATGCTGGCAGGAATCTCCATTTGGGTTAGGGTTTGCCAAAAAAAAATATTTTGCAGAAAAGTTCAATATATAGAAGGTATCATTCAGATTGACATCATTGCCCATTAACCCCACATTGACAGCCAAGTTGCTGCTACGTGATTGTTTAGACTTCAATGTTATAAATGCAATGAAAATCCAGAAGCCCTTGATTGCTACTCTTGGCAGTATTTTCACTGAATGCTGACATTTAAGTGCAAGAGGCAAGTAAAGAGCTACAGTGCGAGGCCGCTTGCTGGGCCATATGTGCCAACCAGATATATAATTCGAGGTTAAAGTTAAAGTCCCAATGATCGACACGCACCCACATCTGGGTGTGGTGAAATTTCTCCTCTGCATTTAACCCATCCCCGTGTGATTTTGATCCATCCCCTGGGGCAGAGGGGAGCAATGAGCAGCAGCGGTGCCGCGCTCGGGAATCAACTGGTGATCCAACCCCCCAATTCCAACCCTTAATGCTGACTGCCAAGCAGGGAGGCATTGGGTCCCATTTTTATAGTCTTTGGTATGACCCGGCCGGGGTTTGAACCCACAACCTTCCAGTCTCAGGGCGGACGCTCTACCACTAGGCCGCTGAGCTGACTCAATTTAGTGTGTGTGTAACCCACCCCCCGCCTGATTTTGGGTATAAAGATTCGACATAGCATACGTCCAAGTCTCCACTTTGTGCTGCCATCTCGCTATGCCACGCGTGAACATACACGCACCAGGCCGCAGCAGCTATCATAACAGAGCTCAGATTGCATTGCACATGTGGGTGCATGACTTCATTCTTTGCCCAGAAGCTCGTTTCCCTCATTGTATATTTATAAAGCTAATTGCTGCTATGGCAATGTTAGAACGCTCACCCATATACAAAAACATTCTTAAAATACTATTAAAAATGACCAGGCTTTTTTTTTTTTGTTGTTTAGAATATCACTAGTCATCTTATACCATTTTGGCCATACACTCATATTTTTCTTCCAAAGTATTATTGGTATTATTACATAATACAGTTTCATTCATATTCACTTGCTCCTTGGGAATCTGCTATACATTGGAATTTGAATGACTCCACTGGATGCACAACTGGGAAAATGACAATCAAAAAACGTGCCTGAAATGTTTCCCAGTTCAGTGAGCAACAAAGTAACCTGTTTGAGTCTTGCTTTGGAGAATTTGTTTAAACCTCGTTTTCAGGTAAACTTATTAATAACACTAAAGATAATTGTTAAATAAATCTTTTGACTCCGTGATGAAGCGTTGCCCTTGTGAGGGAAAATAAGATCCATAATTTGTAGGGGCTCGTGTGTGCTTTATAGTTGGCACTTGCTTTTTTGGACTTGGAGCCACTCCTAGCTTCGCCCTAGTCGTCATGGTGATGAAATCCATTCTCACTAGAACTAGCAGTACGTGCGGTGGGATGAGATTAGTTGGCATCCAGTCCGGGTTGTATCCCTCCTCTCCGCTGAAATCGGATGCACCAGCACACCTACTACCCTAATGAAGAGAAGCGGTACAGAAAATGGGTGGATGGATGTATTACTGTGCCCAACAAAATGTAACACTTGTCCAGCCATCCACTTTCTGACAGTCAAAAAAAAAGGAACCTGCAGCATGTTTTTCTTGTTTGGTTGGGATACTAACTATACCAGTTTGACAGTTTGACCCTGGAACAAATTCATCAATTTTCCATGATTTCCCATTGGACAATTTGTTTTGAAAGAAGTTAGTCCAACATCCAAGAAGGATTTTGTTGACCTCAGACGTTCCACTCTATTTTTGCGTTGTGCCCGGAGGTTTTGAAGGTTTGTGTCACTGAAGCATTGAACGAATAGATTAGCTACGGTTTTCCTCCGCAATGCTTCACTGACTTGGCCCGTGTGACAATGTGTACACGTCATTGACAGGAAGCAACCCGAGCGCTCGTTTGGACATTTGCCTCATTCGCACAGTCTGGTGCATGTGCGTGTACTGTAAATGACCACAGTGTTCCAGGTAATCATTAAGATCTCAATGCCCACAATTTTGTAGTGGGGTTATTGCAGAGTTCAGATAATGAGTCGTTTTGTGTGTCCACTCATGCATGTACAGACTTGTGTATTTGTACTGTTTCTCATTAGTGTAAGATGCTGAGGTCATTGACACCAATCAGCAAAGTAGCTCCCTCCCTTCATATATACTCCTAACTGTTTTATAAAAACATTTCCACACGCAGCTTCATTTAGCGTGAGCTTTGACATGATGATGAGTGAGGGGCGGCCCATAACATAAAAAAACAAAAAACCCAGAGTTGACCATGTGTGTAGCAGCTGTAGTGACTACACGTCTGACACACGCGTGCGCACACACACCGACCTGAAGAAAAGCAGCCTTTCAGTTGACATCACAGTTGGATCTGCCACATCATTCAGGCTTTTCTTCTCCACTCACTAAACAACTGCTGTCTCCATTTCAAATTTCCCCGACTATATATTCTTAGAATCCTCACACCTGCACATGAATACATAATGCAGAGCAGTGAAGTGCAATGTGGTGTTGATTAACTTGTCAGCAGAGAGAGAAAAGAGGGCTGAAGGAGGAAGGATGTAGACAGTGGAGGAGAGGAGAAATGCTCTTTTAACCTATTTCCCATACAAGGAGAGGTAGCGGAAGAGGAGGGGGAGGAGAAAGCCACAGAAAGAGGTGGGCGACAGTGGGAGACAGCGATGAGAGAGAGAAGGGAGGGATAAAGCCGGTAAAAGTTGATAAGGTTGCGCCAGTGACAGCTTAGGCGATACGTGGAGCTTGCGTCCTCGCAGAGGTATCGAACCGGCCACCGGGCAGCAGCGTGACTCAGCCACTGATTGATTTGAAGCAACACAGGTAGGACACGCACTACACTATAAAATTCGTTCTCTCCATGCACAGACAATTTCTTTTATTCCCTGTTGAAGACGCAAAAAGATCTGCAGCTGCATTTGGAATTCCACTCAAGTGTATGTGAAGTTTTCATGTCGCAGTGTAGAGAATTTGAATAAGTTTTTATTTTAAACTTCATTGTAATATTATACAGAGTATTTTGATTCATGCCCTGTTAGGATTTTTATTTTATTTTCAAAATTCCTTTTCATTTGATTGCATTTGTGAATGGACACACATGCACACTCGCATACTATACTATATGCAAACGTAAACAAACACACACTTGTTTATTTATACCTTTATTTTTTTTTTCAGGGAGAGACAGAGCCGTAGAAGCTCTGTGAGAATCAGGGCTAATGCTGTAGGATGTGATGTGAAAAAATATTAGGAAAAGCCTACAAGAAGAGCTCAACTTTAGAGTTTGTCTGCTAAGAGGGTGTGCACACTTTGCCAACCTCATGTTTTTATTTTTACTTGAATGAAATATTTTTTTTCAAACAGTTGTGCAGTTTAGTGGTCGCTTTATCACATTTATGAACATAATCATTTTTATATCAACCATATGTACTATGTCTGTATTATGTTATCTAATGTATTACAATATACTTATATATATATTTATTATTTCTATATAAATTGCTAGCAGAAGATTAACAGAGATTTGGGGCCCTGTACATACGTATTTCAAAAGAAAAATGTCATTTTGCCCCACACCACGTCAACGCTGCACATTCAAAATAGTGTCCCTGTCAGCCAATGAAAGATCATTACTTTTACTCACCTTGTGGCACCACTCCTTTATTTGTCCTCATTGAGAAATTCAAATATTCAATAGCTAAAATGCAGGCACCCACTCTTATCAATAAATATTACATAATAAAAAGATATATTCAATTGTTTAAACACACGCGCACACACACACACACACACACACACACACACACACACACACATTGCATTTCAAGCTCCACCACATATTGCCAAATAGCGTTCCATGCAGATTTCTTCCACAAAATTTGAATACTGACCAAAACTGTCATTTCAAATATTGTAGCATCACCTTACATGGGAGTATACTTCATTTCAGGTTCCTTCGGTTCAAAATATGTTAGTAATGGAGGCCTTGAAGATCTGTAGTCGTTTCACTTTCCTCTCTGAACGCTTGCCCACTCTGTCATTGTTTCCCTTTCTCTGCCTGCATGAGATAGTCAACAGTTCCAGAATTTAGAGTATTTATCTTTCTCCGTACGTCAGCGCTTGCCAACTTTGATCACATCTGAGGAGGAACGCGGCGAATGACCTTCCTGACATTTTCTTGTTAAAAACCAACATCTGAGCTGACTTTGCGCGTGTGCAAATGTGCGCTTGTGCGTGCATAACTCCTCGCCTGTGTATAAGAGCTGAGGTCAATGTGTATATTATCTCCGCATGACTCTGCCGTAATTACACAGTGAGAGGTGCCCATGTGGCGGCACATTTGGCCCCTCGCCACATCCCCTGCTTTTATTATGTCTTCTGTCTGGATGGAAAGAAAAAAAACACGGTGCGTCTGTGCATAATCAACGTAATAATGTAAGTGTGAAATCAAAATAGGCGTACATTCAAGACTGTGTGGTGCATATACTGTATTTTTTAGCAGCAGCAGGAGTCATCAGTCTGTCATGTCTGCGTGTTGACTGACAGATTTCGGTGTGGCTGTGTGGAAAGTCATGAAAAGTGTTATATCCTGACAAGTTCAAAGGGAATGTCAAAAGACACCCCAAGTCTCATTGTCCAGAATTGGGGTCAATTGATGATTGTTATTGCTGCAGTGGTCACATGACATCTTCTAATTGCCTGAACAGATTTGCCTTTTGCGCTTGAAAAGGACAAATTGCACAGAAAAAGATGCGCTTTGTGTGCGTAAGGATGTGTGGGAGTGGATTTCTTTCAAAGTGCTTGTGATTGATGATGTAAAACAGCCCGACAGCACTGACCTCCTTTTCCATCCTCAAAACAGAGCCGACGGGACAGTGGCTGTTAAGGAAAACCTCTGACTCCAGCTAGTGAACTTTCATCAACCCACATTGCTGAAAATCCAGGTCAGAACTTGTTTGTTGTACTCCGCACTGTCTTAAGATGAAATAAGCAATGGACCATTTCTGCAGTGACGTCTGTCCACGCTGTTATCTTTACTTCTACTACTCATATTTCATAGAATGGCTGGGCGAATATTGTTGTGAATAAAGATGACGGAAGTTTCACCAGGTTTGTAAGCGAAAACCTTTTCCTTTCATATACATGGGAAAGTGTGTGGCAAAATTTAGTTCAGCCCAACAACCACAGGTGAGCGGTTGAAAAAAAAAAGGGGAATCTTGGTTTTGCAAGTGCAAGCCCCCCAGCACACCTGACAAATCGGTGGCTGAAAGTAGATTTCAACCAACTGAAAGCAGGTCAATCAGTACTTTGTGTGTGTCATGGACAGTTCATGGTTCTGCCATGTAGACCAAGTGCCTCTCCTGTGTTAAATTTAAAAGGCAGCTTCCATTCGCCGAGAAGCAATTCAGCTGTGTTCACTCCCACAACGGCGCAAACACCTAGTGTGTCTAACTGTAGGCATCGAAAGGAAATGATTGTGCTTGGGCCAAATTTAGGCTAGGCATAAAAATAGGCCCCCTAGTGTTTGTTTTATTTTCTGATCAAATCAGTAAACAGACAATCAGGCTCTCGGAACTAATTAATAGCAAGAGGTTCAACAAAACTATTTGTTATTTGCCCAAAAAAGTCCACAATGTGAAAATGCCCGTAGTGTCAAGATCCGAGATTAGGGAATGAGTAGATCATTTAGAACTCATCCTAAATTCCTGGAGTGAGTTGTCTTTGTTTTTACAGAGATTTGACCAAGGGCGGGCTGTTCTTGTAACTGTGTTGGCTGTCACAACATCCCGGAATCAGATTGAGGACACAAAAAGAAGACTTGCACAGTTCCCAGAAAAAATGTCCCTGTTTCAAGTTGTCAGGTCCAGTAAAAGTTTGCTGTAAAACTGACAAAATGAAAGAAAATGGAAAATTGTGAAACAAAAGTCAACTAGATTTTCAAACAACGGTTTCTTTAATTCGCGCAGAATAGCAACATATACTGTACGTTGTTGCATCTCATCCAGTAAACCTCAGTGATGCCCGGCATGTGGTGCCACAATGCTGTAATACAACGAAGGCATGCAGCTCTAAATTCAGACTTGCCCATATGCCCTTTTCCCGTCTGCCCCACTCGAGGATCGAACCCGTACTGTCACCGCCTGCTAGCTAAGCAGTCAGCACCCTGTGGGAGGTACAGAAAGTGAAGTTTTATGTACTACTGTGCAGCCCATGGCATCCATTACATCGGTATATTCTATAATTACATTTTTCAAAAATCCCCAATATATCACGAGAACGAGACATAGTACATAATAATATAGCAGCATTCTTCACAATTTACCTTTAGTTATTAATCAGTACGTATTATTGCATTAGCAAGATACAAGTTGCAAGAGACGGAGAGCAGAAGTCATCACATATCAATTTAAAAACACGATTAAGTTGCTATGTCATGAGTTGAGTTTCACAAAAGTGACCTTCTAAAGTTAGTTTGATCACTTAGCATCTCACCTTCTCTACTTCTCCCACAGCCATTGAGATGGTCACGTTCTTTTGCGTCTCCGTCCTGCAAGCACTTTTACAGCAGGCTCTTAAAACAGTGCTGCACGCACGCTTCGTGGAGCCCGGGAATTGATAAAACACTCGTCACATGCAGGCCTGGACTCTAGGGGAAAAAAAGTGTCAAGACTTGGGAGTTTTGCAGCTCCGAGGGCCAAGTAACACAATCTGACCCCTTGAAATAGACCTTGGGGACAATGTGCACACGCGTGCTTTTTTGTGTGCTAGTCCACTTGACCAAATTTAACTGAGGGCATTCTGCAGCTGCTCCCAGGTTTAGTTATAGTATAGTAGCGCACCGAAACGGCACAGCGGGCTGTCGAAGGCTGTCACTCTCCTGTTTCTCCATCTCATGCACACACATAGTTAAAAGACTCAAAACACGGGCTAATAATACAGCAAATACGATTATGGAATGAATGAAGCCAAAGAGAAGATGGGGGAGGGTGATGTGACGATGTCAATCACACGACTGTGTAAAAATAACAACAAATTGTATATTTCAGCCTAAAACAGTCATTTAAGCGGATAAAAAGTTCCAAATATTAACGATGGACACTCAAGGCACAGCAAAGCAGTGGTTTTTCCAAAATGATTTTCTTTACGTTGGGATTCAATACAAGGCACAACAAATCTGTACACTTGTTTTTTGTTGCAAAATTCAGAAAGGCCAATATTCACAAAAGCAAAACTTAAAATGTCTCGTTCAATTGCCTAACAAAGTTTATTTTGAAGTTTGAGGTCACCCAACTCATTATTTATTATATTTAAACAGTGACAGGCTAAGGGAGGAGGTGTGAAAAACGTAATCAAGTCACAAATGTTCTGCTGAGGGAATGAGTAGTACGGGTGCATTGTGTATGGTTTGCACGTGATGAAAGGACGAGCTGACCTAAATATTCAAACTTCAAAGATAAACTCTGTCTCGCTACTCTCCTTTTAAAGGAAGTCAGTACGAGTCTGACTTGGCGGCCAGCGCGTGGTCAGTCGCTGAGGTCAGTAGAGCAGCACAGCAGACTGGATTTGCGTCTATCATTAGGGATGCGATCCATGTTGTCTTATTTTGGTATGGCTTTAACACCAGTGTAGGCACACACACACAAACACGCACGCCCATACACACAACCATGGGCAATAGTGGAATTTTAAAAAAGGCAAAGCAGTTCAAACGGTTCACGGAGCTTAGATAAGATGGATGAGGTCGGTCTTTTATGAGCTCATAGCGACATTTCTATGTCAAGCCACCGATTGATTGTCCCGTATCGGTTACCTAAATGTTCATGATGATATCATCTATTTGTGTACATGACAATTTTATGGGGTGTAATTCTACAATAATCCCTTTCTAGCTATTTTTGTATGGGATTTTCGGCTTGTCCCGTCAGGGGTAGCCACAATGAGTCACTCGCATGATTTGTTTGGCAGAGCTTTCACGACGGGATCCCTTCGTGACACAACCCACTGGAAACAGCAATGGATGGGAAGTGAACCAACAGCGTCGACATACACTTTTTTATACATAGTATACATTTCAATACGGGTCATAATTTTCTCTTCTTTATAACAATTATTGAGTTTGTCCGTATTTGCTGCAGCTCCTAAAATATTTCTTGATTGAGGAGAAAACTAAATAGTTGGCTTGTTTTGTGCACATAGCACCAAACAACTGGTGAACACGTTTTATAAGTTCCTATACATTAGGTCCAGTCCCATCAAAGTAAAAAGTGTGTGTGTGCGTGCGTGCGTGCGGTCATGTGTGTGCGCGCACACACCTCTTCATTCAATTTTAGCCCAGCCAACATTTCATAATTGTAGCCTATAATAGTTAACAATGGCAGTTATATTTAATTCTATTTAATAGAGAGTTTTGACTGTGAGCAACAGACTAATAAAGTGGGATGCAAATTCTACCTCAAGCCACTTTAATGAGATGTTGAGTGGCCATTAAATGAAGTTGGACAACAACAGCTGACTAACAAACAAGACAATTAAGAGTTTCAAAACAGGACATCAAAACGAGCATCTCTAGAGATTGCGAATGTCTTTGCAGAAATCCCCTGATTCTCAGAAACAATAAGTTAGTCAAGACACATATTTAACCCGTGTGTTTCTTTCAGATGATGTCATCACAACAACTGAAGAGTGCTTGGCTGTGGCCGCTTCTAGTCGTGCTTTTGAAGCTGTGCCTCACTTTTGCTGATCCTCTGCGGCCACTCAACGGGAGCGAATGCGCAGCCAAAGGCCCTGCTTCCTACATTGTGGTATTTACGGGCCACTGGAGTCCACAGGCCTTCCCAAAGCAGTATCCATTGTTCAGGCCTCCTGCACAGTGGTCCAAACTCATAGGTGAGAAGTCATACTGGCATTATATAGTACTTTGATCTTTGAATAATTTGGTAGTTTTATGGCTTGTGTCACACTGGTGTCGTATCCTGGCTTCAGCCTCCCTGTTGAGATTTTGAATGTCGCTTGAGTTTCCCCCGGCTTCCTCCCAAATGATCAAAAGTTGCCTCTCAACCAGCAGTGTCCTAACCTGGTTCTGGAGGGCCACTGTCCTGAGTGATTCAGATGACTCCCTCCGATTCAAATGATTAGGGTTGTGATCAGTCTTCTTCAGAGCTTGCTGGCAAACTGATCATCTGAATCTGCTGTGTCGGAAGAAGGAAACTAAAATATGCAGCTCAGCGGCCCTCAAGGACTGGAGCTGGACATCCCTGCTCTAAAGTTTAAAGACGAGAGTGTAAATGCTCGGTGGTCAACATGTACCATCAGAGGTGGCAAATCCAGGTCCACATTAGAGTTGAAGCACCTGTAGCTAAAAAATCCAGTGTGGCATGCTTTTCACTTCTGGCCCTTGATTTGCCAATACTGGCCCTCGGTTTGGCAGGCAAGCAGTCCAGTGTTCCTGGCTCTTGCCCAGAGTCAGCTGGGTTAGGCTCCACCTCACCCCTGATTCGAAGAGGGCTATAGAAAATGGATTGATGCTTGCTTTTTACCAAACTGCTGTGTCTGCTGCCTCGCTTCTCCACTTACACCCGATGCAAAATCCCCACTTTACCTAATTGAGTTTGTTCCATCGTAGTTGGTGACATACCACCTTCATCCTTTTCCAATCCAAACCATTCCGATTGCCCGCTGACTGGTGTTTTTGCTCTCTATCAAGTGTCACTTTATGGCCTTGCTGTCAGCACGCACTTCTGCTCACAGACACGAGCAGTGGCGGGATGTTAATGAGCTAAGTGGTGAATAGCAGACGGCCTAAACGCTACCAGATGGATTTCTGTGTTTCTCTAACTGTCTCCTGACTGTCCAGCCATATCTATGATAGTTTTCTGTTACCCTTCCTCCCACCCACACCCACACATTTCCACTGGTTTACCACAGTGCTGGGGATAAAGAGTGCAGCAGAGGTTTGGGGCTGAGAGAAGGTGGGTGATGACTATCGGGGCGTGGTCGGGTCAGAACTTTCCTCAAAGCTCGGAGCAGAATGGGAAACAATTCAAGCTCATCTCGGCTCCTTTTTCCCTTCCAAATACAGATGGATGGCAGATGTTGATGCATGTGTGTGTCCATGTGTGTTTGTGCCAGACCACGGTTGTGCGTCAGTGCCTGTGGCGACCGTGGCTTGCTTCGGTTTCAGCCGCACTGGTCCTACCTTGCCAGAAGATGATGGCCTACTTATTCCATGAAGAGGCAGAAACCAGAGCTTTGGTGGCAAGAGTGTGTCATCAATGGATTTAAGAGGGGACAACCCATCAAGATGTTTGGAGAAGGGTTTAAGGCTCCTTTAGTGACGGGACAAGGACTGCTCTGGGTGAATGAAGTGTGTAAAAAAAAATAATAATAAAAAAGGGATGCCTTAATTTCTTGGCGGGGTTTAAAAAAAAACATGATGGGTTATTGAATTTCAAGGTCTTGATGCCTGTGGGAACCTAGTTAGGATGGAAATGCAATTATGGGCACAAGTAATGACAGAACGGGGAGTAACGGGATAGTGTGTGAAGTGTCCTGGTCACGTTGTGTGTGTGTGCGTGTGCGTGTGCGTGCGTGTGTGTGTGTGGCTTGCTGCGCTGTGTGCATTAATACATGTGTCAGGAGTGTTTAAGTGTGACTGCGTGTGCTTGTGCGTGTGTGTAAACCTTGCAAAGTGAGGTAAGGCAGAACCATCAGAGCATTTGTCAGCGTGTTTCTGGCTAACCCTGCTCTGGCCCTAAAACCACTGGGTTCCGGTCCAGTGCTACCGTGTTTTTTTTTTTTTTTCAATAAGAAGCTTCATTTTAAACTAAATATGAGTCCCTTCACAGATAACCAGGACGACATCTGAGAATGTGAAACAAATGGTTTAGTTAGTTTGCAAAAAAATATCAGTAAAGTAAGGCTTTTTAGGAATTAAAGACCTGCGAACCACATGGACTTGAACATCTTGACAGCCAAAGCACATTGGTTTTATCCGTGTAGATGAAGAAAGTATTCAGAGATATGCATTTAAGCTCTTTTGGGGCGGCGGCGGGGATTATGTGTTTAAATGCAGGAAGCTGGAGGCAGTCATTGAAATACCTACAGACTCCAGCACGGTGGAAGTGATCTCAGCGTCTGGCAGAGGCTCTGTGGTCCTTCACTGACATTGGGATGCATTCCAAAGAATAAGAATCTCACTGCTGTCTTCTCTTCTTTCTTGTGTGTCTTTCTCACTTCAGCGGTGAGCCATAATCGCCATTTTCGGCTCTGGGAGGAGGGCGCTAAGGCCAGCGAAGGGGTGCAGAACTTTGCCGAAGTTGGCGTGACGGTGGAGCTGATGAAGTCGGCCAAAGAGGCAAGGAGGAGACGCTCGGTCGGCACCATGTACCGGACGGCCGGCATCCCAAACGGAATCGGGCACAGCTCCACAGAGTTGCTCATGCTTCCCAGGAACTCACTGGTACTTGAAGTCAAACTCATTCACAAAAGCACACGCATATGCTCAGACAGCGTTAAAAAGCCACATTTCCTGCAAACGGTCCAGTTCAACCGGGCCCCAATCCAACTCCATATAAAAGATGACGAGGTAGAAGTAAGCCTTAATTTGTCGGATCTTGAAAAAACTCGGTTATTGACTGCTTGCATACGCATAACCAACTACAAATGTTGGTGCCACGTGCTGCACAACATGACTGTGTTCCACTTAGTTGGAGGTCTGGGTCAAGGACACCTCTCTGGCAACAACACTCTGTATTTTGATCTGCTCTATCCATTGAGGACTTCAATCTGTCAGTTCTTAGTCAAGTCCTTGTAACCAAGACTGTGCTCCAAGAAGTGACAGTTCTCTGAAATCCAATAAGAGAAATGCCCTGGGGCACCCCCACACCACTTGAACGTGCCACTGATTTTTATAATGGTGCCGAATTGGAATTGTCTGACGCTCTTTTCTTGGTACCTGTCATACATTTTGATAAATTAGAAAAAGAAAACGTATTCAGTCCTACAGTGAACCACTTGAGCACCGATTTCCACCACCCAATCAGGCTGCTGGCCCCGGAGCCACAAACGCCCACGTGCATCCTGCACAGTCTGGACTCCGACGCCTGTCCCATTGAATTCTGTCTGATTGTCAGATGTCTTTAACGCAATAGTTGTGGCGCCTGCACTCAATCAGCTTTCTTTTGAAATTACATTACAATATAAATACAGCTAATTTCTTGGAAATGCTCAACCATCTAGCACCACTAGCGGTTTTGCTTTCTCTGAACTATATTTAGATATGAAGACTGACACCAATCTGATTTTTGGATGAGCAATAAGAGGGCTCAACCATAAGTCTGCAGAGATTGCGTAATACCTCAGGAAATAGAAATGACTACACTGTGATGCCTCTTTGTGTACACAGGTCTCAACACTTGTGTAATGTCGCACCAGTGTGCCATCGTCGGATAGTGTTACGGCATTCCTAAACAGCATAAGTACCTGGAATAAAATGCAGTGCTGTTTGAGCGACTTAGCCTACCGGTGTAATACCTTTAATTGATTGAAGTAACAATATATACTCATTTTGCATCAAAATATTCCCTTAAAAAATATCATTTGATACAAGCAAGTGCCACCATTGTTGTGTGATGTCAGACTTCTGCAGAAATCAGGGTAGCTCAATCAAGTGTCAAATCACTGTGGGATGAGGATGGCAAATTTGATTTCCTGGCTGCAACTTTGGTTGTCACGGCTTAGCTGCCGTACTGAAAAAAAAATTGCAAAGGTCAACCGGAGACTCTTCTGTGGCTGGGAATGCATTGGAGTGCACCGCTCATAAATTATTTAACAATAAAAAAATATTGAATCTACACAGATAATATTGAACTAAAACACCATTTTGTGCGTTGCTTTATGTTGTCTCATGAGTAAGATGGATAGTGGTGTGTTTTTAATCAATGCTATGTGCCTGGTGACCTACATTATCTTTATTGGCCGCCAGACCTTGGGAGCCCTGAAAATCATAAACAATCCCGCTGGAGCACTTCGTTGTTGTCAACTTATCATCTGAGGCGTCTGTCGACCGAGCCGAATTCTTCTAGACCAGAGGCGGAAAGGCAATGCGGGTCAGACAGTTGTGCGGTTTGTAGAACATGACAGAATGATGAGTGTCTGTTGACTGCTTCATCTGTTATTCAGCTTTTATGCAAGCTTGTTTTTTAGGCTATCCTTCTCCAGCCATGCACAAAGCCACAAATACGGTGTCTCAAACACGGATAGTACGACATGTCTCCATAAACCTGATGAGCTTCTTGCTGTTGTTTTATTTGTACAATTGCCGTTGTGAGTCACACTGGGCACGAATCACGAGGTAAACATCTAGCTAGTGGAAGAGTTTTCTTCCGGGAGAAAAAGAAAGACCTTGATTGGTTCATTGACGATGTCAGCATGGCTCCTATTTTCAGCTGTTCTTCAGATATAAAAAGGTTCTGCAGGTTTCTGGGTGTGAGCCAGCCCAGCATGTGCTGACCCCCAGGCTACTTCCTGGATGAGGTCATGAGCTGACGGAAAACATTCATCACACAGGCAAACCTGCATAGGAACCTGTGTGCGGGTCTTTCTTTTTAATCATTGGATGAAGAAATACAGTCGAGGTGGTTTTTACTTTGGCTTGCGCACGTGGTATCAACATGTCTCCCCAGGGCATACCTTTTGCCAGGGCCAGTAAATCCTAAACACGTCCGTCTGTCAGACTTGTTTCATCGAGAAATCGTCAACTGCAAGATCAAAGCGTACTGCTCCTGACCCACAGATGGAGATTCATTCTGAATCTGGTCGGTCACTTGGTCCCAAGTAGACTGTAAATGCAAAATGTGAAAATACGTCCTTTGCATCTGCACAAAAGAATTCAAGCAGTTTCTCTCACCTTTACAATTAAAATGTGATGACAACATTAGAAGCACATACCTGAAAAGCATATTGATGATCATATTGTTTCAGCTGTCTCTGATGGTGAAGATGATCCCCAGCCCTGACTGGTTTGTCGGCGTGGACAGCCTAAACCTTTGCGAGGGCGGTCACTGGAAACAGGACGTGACCATTGACCTGCAACCTTATGACGCCGGGACCGACAGCGGGTTCACTTTCTCCTCCCCTAACTTTCCCACCAGTCCTCCAGAAAACATCTCAAAGGTAAAGTAGGGTCTTAAAATGGTTACTCCTACAAAACAGAGATTTGACAGCGGTATTACGTCTATCGACACTGGTTCTTTGTATTACAGCATTTGAGAATATATTGCAAACAGTATACAAAGAGAAGTATAGCCATTATTTCCAATGTTTGACAAGATGGGGTCAATGTCTCAACTGCTCGTATGAGAAATAGATTGAGAAGTAGGACTTCAGCAGATTTCCCCTAGAAGTGAAAGCTTGGCAGAACTCACCAGACCTGAAGTCATATAATAAAAAAAGACCTTTCTTATATAACAAAAGGCATTTAAAAGTTGGCCTCTTTGACATTTGTTGGCTCGCTCAGTGAATTATGCCTGACGGTATGTTTTTGTTTCTATGTGTCTTTCAGATCACCTCTCAGATGCCAAACCACCCCGCCAACTCCTTCTACTATCCACGCCTGAATGAACTTCCACCCATTGCCAGCATAAAGATCACGCGGCAGAGCAGATCTCTTCACCGCCAAGTACCCATGTCCAATCACATCCTCCCAAACTCCATCACTCCCCGGAGATTCTCAGGTGAGCCCTCGTTGTTGAGATGATCAACAGCACAGCACACACATAATGATCATGTATCTCCACCAACAATTGGAAATATCCTCCACCAAAGCAGATGTCTGCCGTAGTACCAAGATAGACCTGAGGGAGGCAGCAGAGTGACACAAGGCTGATACTGGCTGCCGGAATATAGGAAGAAACAGCACTGTTGCCAATTTACCAACTGCCAACTTAGCCACTTGACCCCTCTACAATTTTGCAAAAAAGTCATATAAATTTGCATACAACAAAATCGCTCTTATCACACCCACAGCATTAGAATATTTTTTTAGTGACAGAAGAATCAGGGCCTGCTGTGCTTTCTGTGTGGAATTTGCATGTTCGTACCCATGCTTTTTTTTCTTGTCAGTATTCGGTTCCCTCCCACATTCCAAATTAAATTGACTGTGTGTGAAAGGTTATATGTTCATACCAACCATTCAATCATCACTGGAATTGTTGCTTGCCATATAAATGCTCAGGTTTCCTACAATAATTACGAAATAATTCAGTCATTTTTATGGATAACAAGAATCTTGTTTTACTACCTCGTCGAAAGTGGTTCAGTTGCAGTTTAATCAATATTTATCTGTTTTTCCACTGACATAGTAACTCCACTCGACTGTGAAGTCTCTCTCTGGTCATCCTGGGGCTTGTGTCTGGGGCCTTGCTCTAAAGGCGGCGTCCGCCATCGCACACGCTACATCCTTCTACGGCCGGCCAATGCTGGCGATCCTTGCCCTGAGCTGGAGGAACAAGCGGAGTGCATACCGCACAGTTGCGTGAAGAAGCGCCACTAACCTACAGATCACGGTTGCTGCCAGTATTCAACACTGGGACTCATGGTATCACTGCTGGACTGAGAAACCTTTTTGCATTATTCCCTTGGTAATGCAAAGGATTTTCCTCCCTGTCAAGACTGCATCTATTGTGTTGCCTATTACTTTTAGTGTGTAGTTCTCCCTTGATGGCAAATGTAGCAGAGTGTTGGACCAATGGTGAAAAACAACAACAAATAAAAAAAAACACTTCATGTGAGGTGTTGTTGCTGAGGTGAGTAAAAGTTAAATGAATTCAAGTGAGTCCTCTGTAACCGCCATCAAGTCAGTCAAGTGCCTGCCCACAGTAGCTCTATCACGCACACAGCAAACTCTTTTCACTGACCACTGGCCACATACAGCACTTTCCAAAATAACCTCACGCCCCAACTGATGAACATGAATAACGGCTTAAAACATCCATCCAGCCAGTAAAGAAGCTTATTTGTTTTAAAACAAGATGCCATTTTTAAAGGGAATATTTATACATTGTTCTATTTTGGTTATTTTAATGTTAACGTTTTGTATATACCGTATTCTAACTCATGAATAAACGTGAAGTGTTTTTCAAAATAGGACACTTGTGTGTGGCTTTCAATTTGGGAAAATAAACAACTTCCTGTTTCCACAGCTCTTTATTAAGAAAGAGAACTTTATTGACAACTAGCGATTATCCGATTCAAATTCTACATTGTTGAGGAAAATATAGTCAACAGAAAAAGCTTCAAGGAAATGCCTTTTAATTCACAGTTATTTACTAAACCATACATATCTTTTTAAGAGTCTCTTCCATACTTAGACATCACCTGAAACCATTTTGTTCCTTATTTTACTTGACAGCAGAGTCGAACAGTCTGCAAATTGGCCTGTGGGAAGTAAAATATGGTCTACTTGGATCAGGGTTGTTTAAAGATGACCTCTGACCCCTAGCACAGAGAGCCTTCCACAGTTGTTTGAGGCATGCCTGAACCAGAGATGCAGCTACTTACAGTGAAATGAACTATGAATGACTGTAACCGCATATTGATCAAATACCACACGTCATCAGAGGGTGAATGGTTGCGTGTTATCTTAGTTTATTATACACTTTATACTCTTCATAGTTAGTTTTTCTGATGGCAACAGATAATTTCTCTTTTAATTACTTCCAATGGGAAAAATTTGTTTTGAAATGACAGCAATTTGGAGGTCAACTCATTGCCGACTTATACGCAAAATTACACTTCTGTAAAGACCTTCAAATTAGATTTGTTACTAGTCATCATTTAATGGATTCCTTCATCCGTCTATTGCTGTGAGGCATTAACACTGATTTGATTATAAATAAATAAAAACATATACACATATATGAATGAATTAATAAATAAATGATTCAATCAATAAATGATTCGTTTAACTCTATCACTCAATCAATCAATCAATCAACCAATCAAAAAATACCTGGCTTGTTTATTATCCCGTTGCCGCAATGACGTTTTTGGTTGTTTAGCGCCATATAGTGGACACCTAAGATAAGGCAAGTATAACTTCGTACATGAGTGCTACCTGGCTGTTTCAACTCAGGAGAACTTCTTTTTAATTTAAAATATTTATCTGAACACAGGAAAGCTAATACCTATCCACCCAAAAAGGATCCGAAACGGTGGCGCTAATAGAAACGCTAAAAAATGAAAAGAATGTGGTTTGTCCGGAAGGGTCAGCCTCCAGGTTTTGTTTTTCTCCCGCGGATAAATGGGGACTTGAATACATAGGGGGACTGAGAAAACATTTTGAAAATATATTTAATAAAATAACTAAAATGCTGGAGGGGCGACACAAATTTTGGAGGGGGAATACCCTATACCGCCCCGGTATCACCGGGTAATTAATTGCTGGTTGCAATGTGCACTGCATGATTGGGTTTCTGTTTTAAACCGTTTATTTGGTGAAATGGGTTTAAACGAAGAGCAGAGAACGGAATGCATCCAACATCCCTTGAACTGTGTATGACGCGCATTTAATTCATCATATACATAAAAACGCACTTGTGAGGAGGGGGTGATTTCGTTTTCCCTGCAACAAGGCAGGAACCACGATTACGCAGTGGTTCATATTGCAATTCAGACTTTCTCCACGAGAGATCGCCACTCGCCAATACAAGATCCCGTGTCTCCGCAGTGCTGGTTGCCTACGAGGAGTGCGTTTGATTGTTGCAGGGCTCAATGGCGGACGTAGCAGGGTAGTCGCGGACATCACCGAGGACAATAACATCTCCGCCGTGTTAATTCCGTGTCGACGTCCCGTGCCGTGGTGTGCACGGCTCGATTTGCAGTTTGCGGTGTATTTAGCGGTACATTTAGTGGCCGCCATCGGCTATTTCCCCCTCCCCTGCTCGTCTTTTCGCACTTTCGAGTTCGCATCCGAGCGAGGAAGTTCATGCTGGCTCGATAGAGGCAGCTGGTTTGCGGGCAAAACATGGGGGAGTCTCTTGAATTGATCGGGAAGCGGCTACTCTTGCTGCTCGGCGACGGCGGGACTGCCAACGGATCCGAGTCGGAGCAGACGCCGCGAGCACGGGACTGGCTGCGGGGGACGGTGCGGGCGGTGAGCGTCATCGGCCTGGCCGCCCCGGAGGCTAGCGGAGGAGAGGCGACAACAACTCCTGCTGCGGGACTTACGGTTGGTGTTTACATACGGTGTTGTGTCGTGCAATGCAACCGAAGAACAAGTCAGGATGATTACCACACGGATTTTTTTCTACCCCGTCTCACCCGATTGACGTTTGTGATATTGTGGCTACATTTGTTGACACCTAGTACTAGCTTTGCCATGTACAAGCGACGCGCTTGCTAACATCACAGGCAACCGACTAAAGCTAAACTCGAGACCGGGGATCCAATGGCCCCCGCATTGTTCGCATTTTATCAAAGTAACGAGTGTCAAACACCTTCTATAATGTTGGCAGATCGTCACCACACATAAAGAAAGATCATAGCACTGATTAATTTATGGTCAAAGACCATGAGATCGTTTTTGCTCCCCTTTTGCATTGACATGTAGCATTAGCTTCGTGCTTGCAAGCTGTCCAAGTGCACTAAGCGGCCTAATAAGTTGTGAAACAAATCACTTTACAGAGGCATTTACGTCGTCAATGGTTATGAACAAGGAGTTATATATGGTCATTTTTAGCAATGGGTGGTTTTTAGCAAAGATGGACATTCTACACGGTGTAAGGCTGCTTAAGAAAGGCGTTGAGGTGGATGAAGGTGGATGACCTACATAAATAAAACCAATTAGATACTTGAAAGAAAAAAAATCCTACTTTTAAAAATCTATTGATGGACCTCCCATGATGTTTTAAATTCTTGTAAATACTCTGATTTTACGTCATACTCTAAGTTATAATAAAATCTCTGTCATAGGAATTGCTAAAGTAGCAATCAATTATTATTTACCTTCATTATTAATTTCCTTTTGTTGTATTTGCATTTAAATTTATAATTGCCACCACCCACAGCAGGGCCCCCTCTCAATGGATTTAATTTTGAGGGACGTTGTCAAAGATGGGATGAACACTGTCAGGTAGAGGCACAGGATTGTCAGAATCAGCTTCATATAAGTGAATAATACTGAGTAAAGCAATATTCTCCTTCAAATGGGGTACAGGCTTGCTAAAAAGATGGAGAAAGAACGAGTTCAACAATTCAAAGATTCAAACTGAATGCAATTAACTGAAGTTCGGTTCCCACTAGGGATGAACAAATTCAAAGTCTGTGAATTTGTTATAGTGAACGCTTAAGACTGCAAGACGTGACAACTCATTAATTCATGGTTCATTTGGCTCTATATTAGCTTAAGCCGAACTAACTCGTGAGACCAAAAGAATGATGTATTGTAATAAATTGTTAATGAATTGATTTTTCACAACATGTGTCATAAAACATGAAAGGTTGAAGAGATAAAGCCATACATTTGCATTATTGTTCTAATCCCAATAAATGGAAATCGCAATATTGATAGGGGGGTTGCAATTAGATTCTTTCGTCCTAATTCCTTCAGCGACAACGTAGTCGTAATTTCTATGGAAGTTAGAATCTGCCATAGTCACTCACTAACCACTAACCCACAATAAGGCAGTATTAAAGTCATTCCTATGTATGATTAACACTTTTTGGTCATTTGTATAAAACAAACAAGGAACAGTTAGTGTGGCAGCAGTTTCTTTTTGAGTCGTGTGACAACATATTTGGAAGCACCCACAGCATCATGCTAATGTATAAAATTTCACTCAATTCTGGTGCCGTAAGCACATATACACTTATCTTTGCCTTGAAATGTGGGTCACTGGTTCATTGTTTTCAACTGCAGGTGTTTGTGGAGTTTGAGAATGCGTCGCAGCGGTGTTCGTGGGTGCAGGTGTACGACGATGCCGTGAAGGCTCTGTTGGTGGAAGATTCCATTGTTTGGGCCAGTCGGAGCGCCGCTACTGCGTCTTCCGGGTCAGCCACAGCCTGGCCTGCTCTGGTGAGGCTGTGTTCACACTTAGTATGCTTGATACAATGTTTCAGGCCAAAGTTGAAAAAACAAACATAACTAAATAATACATGATACACATAGTTACTTGCGTACAAGTGTTGCAAATGGTGAAGATATTAAGACAAAAATATTTCACAAATATTGTCCATTTGGCCCATCATTTTGGCCGATGTTTGAAGGGCCATAATTAGCCCATGTAATTGGTTGGCCTGTTAGTTGATTGGGCCCTATTGCCAACTAGCCAATAAATTGCGGCCCTAAATATTGGTATTGGTGCATCCCAAGCTTTGGCTTGTAACATTTTGACTTTTTATATTATGATTTATTTTATTGTTGTTGTCATGTGCCGTCCACTTAGAGCAATCGTGTTATTGATTGATTTGAACTGAAAAGTGTTTTCCCACTTCTAAGGCTAAATTTAATGGTGTGTGCTTTTCTTCTTCCCTAGGCTTTCCACTCAATAGTGGATAGAGTGGGTTTGGGAACTGTGCTTCCAGTTCAGTATTTTGGAAGCAACAGTCTCGAGTTCCTTCCTGATAAAAAATCTATCCACAGGTTTGAGGTGTGTTTCTTTGTTTTTCTTGTAATATTTGCCTTTCTCCTAATTTTAAATGACAACAACATAAGCCATGAAAGCCTACTAACAATAATCAATACGGCTATTTCAACTAAATGAACATGTCAATTAATATTAGTTGTACTAAGTTCATCTTGTTGTTCCTTTTCAATTACTTCATTGGTTCTTCTATATCAAACAAAGTATTTTAGGTGTATTTACCTGACATGTTTCGGCGGGTTCTTCCGCCTTCATCAGAGTGGTTGTGACACGTCTTTGATATTGTATTTTTGGACGGTGACAATATTGCGGACATTTTGTTTTGTGTTCTTATGCAGCTTGAAAAAGACATAAGGCATCCACTGATGTTGGAGCAGCCCTCTGTACAGACTGCCATTTCCAGCTGGCGAAGCGATTTTGAATTGCAGGAGATTCTCAGGAAGGGTAAGAACGATCTCTTTGTGTCCTGTCCCTTCTATGAACAAAGGGTTGAAGGCTTGGTTGGAGTTTTTTTTTTTTTTCATTGACTTTGAACAGGTGTTGAAAATGGATGGATGCATTGTATTGTATCTTATCATATAAATTCCATCCTTAATATGGCTTTTTATGGCATTTATCATCCAGGTTCATTTTTCTTTTGAAAGACTTGGAAAGGTGTGTGAACCCTCACTTTTCTTTGCACAGGTTCCTACACTATTCAAGGACGAAGGGTTTGTGTGTACCAGCCAGAGCTTGAAGAATGCTGGGCCCTGGGACTTGTCTCACAACATGACCTGATCTCACACATAATGGAGATTATGTTGGATAAGGTGATAACAATGGACTTGAAAATAATTGAGAATAATTGTGCCACTAACACGACACATTTTTGCTGTAGAATAAAGAAAAGCAGCTGGTGGACCCCCGCGTTATACATGTCATGCTGGGGGACGAAGAGGTGAGGCTTTTTAAAATCAATGCATGTATTTTCTATATTTATAGGGCCATATTCTCTTATTTGTCTGTAATTTTTGTTTTATGCACCAGGGCTAGCTAGCTATGCAGTTTCCCATCCATATTTTTCTCACACCCACTGCATGTATGATAGGAATAAATATAGAGAACCCAAAGAGGTGTGATGCGTTCAGTAATGTGTATGGGTTCCTCTACTTGTGAATGTCATTTAAAGTTGTGAAGAGACAAAGCAAATTTAAAATGTGAAAATACCCTATTTGATGAATGTTTTGTCGGCAAATCGGGATTTGCGAACTCCTCTAGTTACACACTTTGAAGGGAGAGAATGTCTTTTCATGATGAAACTGCACATCTGCGGGCATAGTTTCAAAAGAAAACGACACAGTATATCATATTATCGATCTTTTGTCCCCACCCTTTTTTGTCACAGTTTACATCTGTATACTGCTAGATACTTGCATTAAAGTAACTTCCAATCATTGTGTTTTAGCTTGGTAAGAATGGCCGGCGAAAGATGGACAGTGAAACATTGAAGGGTGACAACGGTCGCAGACGCAGAACCGCCTCTGAGGAGGAGGACATGAACTTGAAGCGTTTTAAAGGAGCAGTAGAGTTGGGAGCCGAGGAGCCGAGATGTGATGATTCTAACAAAAACGTGACTGACGGGACAGACGTGTGGAGAGGAGACTCTGGTGAAAGAGTCAGCAGCACAACTAAAAATGGCGGCACCTCCGAGGGAAACTTTCTTCAGAGCAAAGTGTCGTTCCCCGCTAATTCCTCTGTCCAGATGGATCAGTCAAATGTCAACCCGACACGTTATTACACCCATGTGAAAGAAAATGGGCGGATGCTCGCCACACAAGGGGCGGCAGACTCAACCACCTCAGTTTCTCATACGCCTACGCCGCCTCCGCTCAAACCGGCACCCTCTCCCTTCTCTGCCACATCTTTCCCCTCTTTGGGCCAGATGCCAAGCCTGGTCCCCGGAGCCCCAGTCCATAAGGCTTCTCCATCGCAGCAACCTGGCAGAGAAGATTCTTCCAAGTCCTTTTCCAAAACCGCAGCTCTTGTTTCCCCTGGGCCTGTCACCATTTCTTGGTCTTCACCCGACAACAGCCCAAGTGTAGCGCTGTCTGCCTCCGGAGGCTTTACTTCCAAGGCTCCTGCTTGGGGGAGCCAGACGGAGGTAAGAAACAACAAATCTTTGTACAAATCTTGTATATTGTTTGTGTGTATGTTTTTCTGAGCCCTGTATAGGTACATCATTGTTTCTTTATTCTTGTGTTCAATAAATGTGGCAGCACACACACGCACGCACACACACACACATACGCACACACACACATTCAGACATACCATTTAACCAAGTATGCTGCTGGGACTGTAGAGCCTCAGGGGATGTCTGTAATGTCATTATGATTTCCTCACTACCGCCAGGGGCATGTTTGCAAGGTATTTTAGCATTGCTAAAATGATTTGTTGATGTTGATTTTTTTTTTTTTTCTTCTGCAAACCAAATCTTGCCATAAACATGGACCCTCTTTAGATCCTTATTTTCCTTAAGACTAATTATAAGCCAGGACTGTATATTATTGATATTATTTTTACTACATTGGATGTAGGATGGAAAAACATTAGACTGTCTACCTGAGACATCTACAATGGCTTTTTCTATGTTGCAGGCGGCATCTAAGACTGCATCGGGTTATCGCCTCCCATCAGCTGTGGCCGCTGCTCCTGTTTTTGGAGAGGTTACCTCACAGACAAATGGAGCTGCGACTGCTTCTGCAACCTCACTGGACACTTCTCGACCCTTTGGATTTGGGTTTGGTAGAGATAAAAGTGAGACTCAATCCAAGCAAGACCAAAACCTCTTTTTCCAGTGCATGACAAAAAGTCCAGATTCCAGCCCCGGCCTATCAGGCGCTCCAAGCCAGTCCAAGGACACTAACTACTTTGCTGCGGTGTCAGAAACCCATAATAAGGAACCCCCAAGCCTTTTCAAGTCTGCTACAGAAGGGATGAAAAAGCCGGAGCAGACCAAAACACTTGACATTCATCCAACAGGAAATGGTGTGCTGAGCAACTCTTCACCAGCCTGTCCAGTCATGGGAAGCCCTTCTGCTGGCCGGGCCTCTGCCAGTGGCAGTTCTGCAACAGCATCTGGACTACAAAACCTTTTAAAGAGTTCTAATAATGGTACATTGACAGGGGCTGTGGTGATGCCCTCTAATGTTAATCCTCCAGAGAACCATCAGAACCTCTTTCTGCAGGGCCCTAAAGAGCCAGCTAATCCATTTTTGGCCTATGGGGACCAAAACGTACACACGCCATTTGCTGGACTCTCCCGGGTTGAGTGTGTCACAGACAACAAGCCCAATCTTTTCACGATGCCAGAGCCACCCAAGGGTATTCTATCCTCCCCTTTCGCGGCACTCTCATCTGCCGCTTCACCCAGCACTTCAGTCTCTCCAGCACCAACCACGACCCAGAGGGCACAGAATGAAGCCACTCTGGTACAAGACGAACAGGTAGTTGGGGAGATGCAGTCTTCCACTTCAGGCAGCTCTATTTTTGGCACTGCTGGCCCTGCCAGAGCTGGAAGCTCTGTTTTCGGATCGACTGGTCCCGTCAGAATTGATCAACTGCCTGTGTCTTTTGACTCAAACCTGACGCAGAAGTTTGCCTTGGAGGAAAGAGCACAATCAACAAAACGTGACTCTGACCTCAGTAGTAACAGCGACTTGTCAGACCTGAGTGAGAATGAGGAGGGTCCAGACAAAGGCCAAGCGCATGGAGAATCATCACAGTCTGGGAAGGATGGCGCCATGCTGCAAAAAACTAAAATCCAAGGCGCCTCTAAAAGCCGTCCTCGAAATAAGCCTTTCAAAGGTAACCTTGGTTACAAAAAGTCAGATGCATAAAAGTTGATAGGATTTTGGATTTAATATTGCTTTTTATTTTCCAGTGGGCCAGTCTGTACTGAAAGACCAGAGCAAAGTGCGGCGTCTTAAGCAGTCTGGCGAGTCCTTTCTCCAAGATGGCTCGTGTATCAACGTGGCCCCTCACTTGCACAAGTGTCGCGAGTGTCGCTTGGAGCGCTACCGGAAATCTCGCATCGCAGATGACGATAGCGAGGATGACGACGATCCAAACGTGGCTTGTCGTTTCTTCCATTTCCGAAGGTACACTTTTATAGCAAGCGTTTGCTTTATACACGTGATGATGTTTCCACGATAAGATTGATATTTGGTGATTGTTTCTCATCCTTCTTTTGACTGTTACCAGGTTGGCTTTCACTCGCAAGGGTATATTGCGTGTTGAAGGTTTCCTAAGCCCCCAGCAGAGCGACTCAATGGCAATGGGACTGTGGCTCCCTGCTCCCACTGTGCAAGAGGGGCTCGACCTTGATACATCCAAGTATATCCTGGCCAATGTGGGTGACCAGTTCTGCCAGCTGGTCATGTCTGAGAAGGAGGCCATGATGATGGTGGAACCTCATCGTATGTACTGAGATCTCACATTTATTCTTTGGAAAGTGTTCTGATTGGCCTGTATTTTATTATGGGCAGTTGCCATGTGTTTCTCTGGTTAAGTCGAAAATGTTCTGTTAATTTGATGTTTTCCATCAAGCTAGCAGGCAAGTGTGTATTATGCACTTGACTTGTAAGTACCGTGGCCGGTATCTGGCTGATGCAAGATTTGGATTCTACCAACCAATGGCGATTACATTTGTTGATGATGTCATGGCATCCTCCTCATGTCCAACTACACAGAGTGGGCGGCTCTGTTTTAAAAATGACTAATCATCGCCTCCATGGCTGCCAATTGGCTACAATTCTGACAAGCGCCTTGATCACAAAAGGACGAGGAGGAATAATTAACCGGAGAAAGTTGCTAAGATATAATTAAACATAGTCATAAAATACTGGTTCATGTTTAATAGAATACTGGCTGGAACTGTGCTACAGTGGATAGTAATCATCTATGAACTGCAAATTGAGGGAAAATATAACACCACAGCCACACAAAGGATTGTCTGCAAAATGAATCTGGAATGAATACATTTATGGCATACGTTAGCCAAGAGGAGGCGCTTCTAAGGTTAAACGTATTGTACAATGCAGTAGACTATAATAAATGGTTATAATATAAGCAATATCATTATATCACAATATAGAGTACTCTTGATTTTTACTTTTGAAACGCGCACAATACAGGTTCTCAAAATCGCACCACATCGGATTGTACTTATTTGAATAAATCAAAATTGAAACAAAAGAAGTTAGCTCATCAATATTCTGTCAGTGTGCAGTACGCAAAGCCAATGAAATCAAAATATAATGGAAATGCAGCGTTGGCGGGAGTTTTTCTGGTGGCTCGTTTGTTTAGGCTGACTTGAAAATGGTCTTGACGAATTCCAAAAGGTTTCCGACAAACTATCCAGAATGTCACCGAGGAGTGATGACCGGGTTCGGCATCTCTGCCCACAGTATTCAAATGAGTCCAATGACGATTGACTATCCCGTGTTTACATCGCTTGTCTTGCTGCCTCTACAGAGAAAGTAGCCTGGAAACGTGCCGTGCGAGGCGTGAGGGAAATGTGTGACGTTTGTGAGACCACTTTGTTCAACATCCACTGGGTGTGTCGCAAATGTGGCTTTGGCGTGTGTCTGGACTGCTATCGGCTTCGCAAGAACAGACCAAGAGAAGGTAAGTCTTTATAGATGCTGGGCTTCAATTACAAGTTCCTCGTCAGTTTAGCTTTCCTATTGTACAAGTTTAACCTAAATATTTGGATGTGCGTCATAAACATACGTTATATGTTTTAGATTCAGAAGATGGTCCAGTGGATGATGGTTTTTCTTGGTTGAAGTGTGCAAAGGGGCAACCTCACGAGCCAGAGAACCTCATGCCGACACAGATTATCCCCGGGACAGGTAACAAACTTGCATTTATACAGTAAGATTGAACTTTTACTTTGTTGTCTGTCTTTTGGTTCAGTTTGGTTGTTAATGCTCATTGTTTCTCTTAGCTCTTTACAACATAGGTGACATGGTGCACTTAGCAAGAGGCAAGTGGGGTATTAAAGCCAACTGCCCGTGTGCAAGTCGGCATACGAAGTCCTTAGTTCGCCATAGTGCCCCCAATGGGATTTCACAGGTGAATCCTTATCGCACTTTTGTCACTTTGGGTGTTGAATGCGTTCTTACCGTTGCTTTGCTTATCTCAACAGACACCGCCAAACAGCGGTGGTATCCCTGGAGCTACGGCCATCGCTGCTGGCACAACTCCAAAGTCGGAAAGCGAAACATCAACGATCAAAACTGAAATTACGCAAACAGCAGTATCGTCCGGTGGCGGGATGGGGGAAAGTGTGGGCAGTACTAGCAATTCCACTGGTGGTACGTTATCTCTCAGTAACCTCGCACAGTCCTCCGTTAAGGAGTCGCGCCCATCAGGAGAGGGCAACAGCTCTGCTCTGCACTGGCTCGCAGATTTAGCCACACAAAAATCCAAGGATGACACAAAAGGTGAGATAATACAAATCACTGAAAACATTTTCAAGTTACCTTTCAGTTTTCAAATGTTACATCACTGTTTTGTTTTACCATTCAGATTCTGGTTCACTTCGCGCCATTATGAATCGGGAAAGTCGACCTCCTTTTGGCCTGGACTCACTCAGTTCCCTGTCAAGGCCTTCAGCTTCCAGCCCCAAGCTCTTTAACAGCCTTTTATTGGGCTCCAGCGTGACGCAGTCCAAACCTGAAGGGTCGAGTCTTCGGGACCTGCTCAACTCTGGACCCGGCAAACTTTCCCAAGGACATGGAGAGAGTCCAGTACCGTTCCCATCCGTCTTTACCTCTGGAGGCGTATGTAGAAACTATTTTTGTTTTTCTATACGTATGGCAGAACCATAATAATTTGTTCCGTAATGAGCCTAAAAGTTTTAGTATGTTGAAATGGTTGAAGGTTGAACTTTTGAAAACACATCACTTCAAAAAAGTTCAAGTATTCTCATTACGTGGTTAGCTTGTGAACCATTGGGTAATTGTCTTTACTCAGAGTGATAAGCTGAAGAGCAGCCTTCCCAACTTCTTGGACCACATCATTGCCTCAGTTGTGGAGACCAAGAAAGCAGAAGGCCGCCGCACGGGGATCTCTGAGGGAAGTGAGCTTGGTGTGTTGGGAGCCCGTAAAGATGGAATAATGGGTCTTAGTGTTTTGGAGCCACACACCTCGCACTCCTGGCTCTGTGATGGCAGACTCCTTTGCCTCCAAGATCCCAGCAATAGCAACAACTGGAAGATCTTTAGAGAATGTTGGAAGCAGGGACAAGTAAGAACCACTATTTATATTCCATATGCCCCCCCCCCACACACACACAATTAGTGTGGGGTAAGTTACATTTTTCATTTAAAAGGCGCAAGCTTTTGGGGGGGCTTTCTTATAATGGCAAATTCTTTTGTGCCTAGCCTGTCTTGGTGTCAGGCATACATAAACGATTGAAGCCTGAGTTGTGGCGTCCTGAGGCCTTCAGCGAGGAGTTTGGGGACCAGGATGTAGACTTGGTCAACTGCAGGAACTGTGCCATCATTTCTGATGTGAAAGTGCGAGACTTTTGGGATGGCTTCCAGATCCTCTCCAGTGAGTTCCCCAATCCTTCCTTGTAAATTCAGCATCTTTTTTCTTTGCATTGCTACATTCAACAGTGATATGTTTTTATTAACTGCAGAGCGACTGAAAGACAGTGACGGCAACCCAATGGTATTGAAATTAAAGGACTGGCCTCCAGGAGAAGACTTCAGGGATATGATGCCAACACGGTCAGTAAAAGAGACAAACTTGTTTTGTTTACGCTACATTTCAAACAAATTAGCATCTAAATTTAGAAATTTTTTTGTGTCTGTGTTTTTTATTTTGTGTGCGTATGTGACAGGTTTGACGATTTGATGGAAAACCTCCCCTTACCGGAGTACACTAAAAGGGATGGCCGGCTAAACCTTGCTGCACGTCTACCCAACTTTTTTGTACGACCAGATCTAGGACCCAAGATGTACAACGCTTATGGTGGGAAAACATGGCCTAGTTTAATCCAGCTTTGCTCTCAGTTTTTGCTCCATTATTGCATTTCTGGTTTCATATCTAATCCTTTCACTTAAACATTGGCTGTTGTTTTTATCAGGACTGATCTCGACAGAAGACAGGAAGGTGGGCACCACCAACCTTCATCTTGACGTGTCGGATGCTGTCAATGTCATGGTTTATGTTGGAATACCTCAAGGAGAAGGAGACATGGAGAAAGGTCAGTGGACTCTCACACTCAAACATTAATACCTGGTAGATTTTATGTTTGGAAAGCGAGAGCTCCGCTCACACTTTAAGCTATTATATGCGGTCATCATTTTTCTAGAGTTTGTCATTTTTCCCACCGTGAGATGTACCATAAAATGTGTCAACAAACATTTTGAGCTGCATTGTGACTCATGTCATGTGAGAGAGAGGCTGCCCTCCCCTGAATCTTAATTCTTTGTCTTGCCAAACATTGTGGATGACCCTATGCTTCCAACTTTGGAATCAGCGTGAGGAGGGACTTTTTTTTTTCTTTGAGAAAACTTCAGTTAACAATTCGGTTTGTTCTGTGGATGTGAATCTGCTCATTTACAAAAACTTGACAACTCAAATGAAAGCTGAACATGGAACAGTTAACATAGATTGAAAACACTCCCCAAATAAACATTACAACAATTGATAAGACACAGAAAAAACAGTTTGTTGGTTGTCCATTAAAATGTATGGACTTTAAATGAATGAGACCAAATTTGAAAAGAACAATCACATAGAAATTCTTGTGCAATCTTCCCGTTTGACTTTTTTTTTTCCCCAGTTCAAGGTTTAAATGGGATCCCACTATTTGCTCATTCAAAATGATTAAATGTATTGCTTGAGATGGATAATAGAGCCATGTCAGTTCAGCTGGGAGTGAATTGTAGCTGGTGGTAGACACTATTAAATGATGTACTCGGGTTGACTCTCAGCCAAAGCATCCATTATTTCTTTATACTGTTGTTCATTGCCACGCCTGCTTTTCGTTGGCACCCATAAAAGACAGTTCAGTGGGTATCTGTCCTTTTCATTACGGCAACATTTCTCATTCACAGAAGCAGATATCAATGGACGCAAAGGTGTGTAGATTTTCAATTTTATCCCTTGAGTGGCATGCATTCCTTCCTGACTAACTCCCCTTGACTGTTCCACTCTTCACTCCACAATAGGACTGGGGGATAATGGGCTTCAAATAAATATACCCCCATCTTGCTTATTGAAAAAGTGAATTATAATGTCAAATAGATTTGCTAGCAAGTTTTCCCTCGTGTTAATTTGCATCAACTTCAACAAAAATAACACAAATACTATTCATATTTGTCGTCACAGACAATGTGCTTAAATGGTCACAGGCTTAAATAAAGGACTACCTGTGGCTTGGAAGAAAATACTTCAGGTCAAAAATGTACAGCGTTTCAAATTATCCTGCTTTTGCAACAGCTAATTGGGATACATTTTCGAGTAATGTTCAGTGCGATTGACTCCGTCATTACTTGTCATCTGAAACATAAATTGAAAATAATTCAGCTTACTTTATCTGCTTTGTAGCAAGAATAAGATGTGAATCACAAGAAATAGCCACGGGTGAAGTTAGAAAAGTCTCCAATTTGACACCGACTTTAAAGCTTCATTGTGTTCCCAACCATGTTGTAAGTGGAGTCAGTTCATGTCAGTCGGTGCTGTGAACTACAGAAGCTGCCAAACGAATGTCAATTAAAAAAAAAAAAAAGTCTGTTTTTACACTGCCATTCTGTATTTATGGGAACATAATCTTAATACTCCAAGTAATAATGATCAAAGTTACTCCCTATGGATGTCATGTTTTTCCTGTATCAATCGCAGAGCCTCCTAAAGCCCACCCACCCATCCACCAGCAAAATGTTGCTTACGCGTCTTTGCAGCTTGCAGTATGCCCAGCTTCAGTGAACTTGATGGTCTAATCACTGTGGGAAAAAAAAAGTTTGAAGGGCATCTAGACTTGGCCTCCATCTCTTCTGGCAGACATCTTTCTCATTTCCCACTCTTTAACTGATGCGTGCGCAGGAAAACTCTGCTTTCCCCTTTCCTGTTTTGCTCTGAACCAAGACGTGTTACAACATACAGTCACAAGAAAGCAAATGCACACTTCATTTGTCATTTGGATAACTTGAGTAAATCATATGTATGAGATATCGGGTTGTAGAAATGTACAGTTGTCACATAGAGATAGACCAAAGCAAAGCCCTTAAAAATAAAACTCTTTGCCTTTCTTTCTGAATCCCCAATTCAGCTCTAATCATACGTACTGTAATCGCAGTCATTTCAAACTGACCCTTAAGCACACACAATATTCTCGCAATTCTCACAACTTAATTGCAGTATTGTAGTGAGAAGTTTAAATTTATGTAATGATTAAGTTGATGATGAAGAATTAGCGGTACAGGCTGATGATGATAAAGCGATGACAGCTCAGAGAAGCAGAGGAATTGCGTCTCACAAAGTTTTCTCGGAACGGCTTGAGGAAAATAGCGAAGCACCTACTCCTTCATGAGGATAAAAAGGCTTTTATACATCTTGGGTAGTCGTGTCAGCGGTATCATAGAAAGCTGTGCAGAAGTTTGGTTTGCGCTAATGGCGGCTCAGCGTTTTACAGGTTTACCTTCTAGAAGCCTTGTAACCTTTTGCCAGAAGCGTGAGAAGGAGCAGTTTTAACCAAGAAAAGTACGTAATTAGAAAAACAGTACGTCCACATTGAAATTTGGATGCATTAATGTTATGTTGTTAGTGGAGAATAAGTACCGTATTTTCCGTATTATCATACGTATATGCCGTAAAAATCTGATAATTTTGGGAATACATTTGTAACACCGCTGAAAATTGTTTCCAGGTAATTTTGCAAAAGTGAAGGGCAAATAGGCAACGGAAAACTCCAAAGAGCACTGATGGAAGAAACTCTGTTGATGTCATTATGTTGATGTTTTTTTTGAACACCCAGAGGTCATGACAACGATTGAGGAGGGAGATGTGGATGAAATGACAAAGAGGAGGGTTTACAATGGAAATGAGAAACCCGGAGCTCTCTGGCACATCTATGCGGCCAAGGACGCAGAGAAGATCAGAGAACTGCTCCGCAAGGTGAGCAGCCAGTGGATACTGTCCCAAATGCTCCTCCTGGGACCAAATCACTTGCAGCATTGGCACCTTGGCAAGTTTCTATGTTGACGCTTGAGTGTTTCTCTTTTGAGGTCGGAGAGGAGCAAGGTCAGGAGAACCCTCTCGACCATGATCCCATTCACGACCAGAGCTGGTACTTGGATCAGGTGCTCCGCCGCCGACTCTATGAAGAATACGGGGTGCAGGGCTGGGCCATTGTGCAGTTCTTGGGCGATGCTGTTTTTATCCCTGCTGGAGCGCCACACCAGGTAAAGATTTTGCATATGGACAGACTGTAGTCTGTTTACCTTTCAATGAAGGTAACATTGCTTGTTCTTCTCTCAGGTGCACAACTTGTACAGTTGTATCAAGGCAGCTGAGGACTTTGTGTCTCCAGAGCACGTGAGACACTGTTTCAGATTGACACAGGAGTTCCGACATCTTTCTACCACTCATACGAACCACGAAGACAAGCTACAGGTATGTGCGGAAAATGCAGCCCCCTTTCTCATGCAAGGGATTTGTGCTTTTGCAGTATTATGCAATAATGACATTTTGCTGTAGATTCGGATCTTTCATTTGTTTGGAGCACTTGGTTTGTTACCATTTGTGTAATTCTGCTAGCTCAAACATATTAGCACAAACACAATAATGCACCAACATTTTAACACTAGTTTAGGTCTTCTCTGTCCAAATATGGTAATAATGGTGTTTTTTTTTTTTTACTTTGAAAGAAAAAACATTCAAAAAGCAAATTATGTTGCGATGCCATAGAGCACAGGTGTCAAACTCAAGGCCCCGGGGGCCAGATACGGCCCGCCACATCATTTTATGTGGCCCGCGAAGGCAAACTCGTGTCATTACTAGAATTGCAAATTGTCTTCACTTTTAATATCTTTTTTTTTTTTTTAAATATTTGACCAGTTTTTTCTCGTCTGATTTGAAAACGAGTTATTTGTCAGTTTGTTTTGTAGATTTTACTGTATATAATATGAGGTGCTCATACATTTATTTGGGTTGAGAGTCATAATGGCCCTGCGAAAGAAGCTATGACTACAATGCGCCTCGCAAAAAAAAAAAGAGTTTGACACATCTGCCATCGAGAGTTACTCCACACCGTACCACTGCCAGTGCTTAATAGCAGTTGTGTGCAATTACAACTTTCACAACTGTTACAAAGACAAAACACTGTATTATATGCAACAAAAATGAACTAAAAACTACTATTGGTTTGAATGCATGACAGAAGATAACTGAGAGGTAACAGGAGGGTGTTTTCAGCACATTAGTGTCTGCTAGTGGTCTTTTTGTTTTGTTTTTAAGTATCGTGGAATTTGTCAAACTCAAACCATCGTGTATAAAATCTGTATTATGTTTGTATATATGGTGTCTTTGTAGGCAGGTCACTAATGATGTTAAGCATTTCTGTGGTTGTTGCCATCTGTTTCACTTCAAATTTCTACCACATATGTTGTTCTTTTTATAGGTGAAAAACATCATTTATCACGCAGTGAAGGACGCCGTCGGCACGCTGAAGTCCCATGACCCGAAATTAGCCCGCCCGTAGTCATTGACTGGTGTGCCGTGATGACTAGCCTCCCAAGACCACTTCACACCATCTCATAAGATCTTTTCATACGCATCTACATTACACACAAACACGCACACGCACACTAACACACACACACTGCAGCGTGAGGCATCAAGTGTATAATGTCAAATTTGGGAGAAGGGTTCAACCTGGTTTTGTGCTTTTCAGGGCGCCAATGAAGGAAGTCCTTTATCGCTGTCGCACAGACAAACTTGTCTAGCTTTTTTTTTTTTTTTTTCTTTTAAATTTGTTTTGATTAACTCTGTATTTAAAGTCATTGTGTTTGTTTTGTCGTTTCCATTGTATATGTACAATGTGCAAGTAAGGGAGGTAAAAGCTGACGTGCCTTCGAAGCAGATGTTCAGCAACCATATAAGAAACTGCTATGTGCGTTCCAGACTCATGTTTCTATTTTAATGACATCAGTGTATTTCAATAGATGCAAGGATTTGTAGATTTTTGTTGTTGTTCTTGCAGTTTTCAAACTGGGTGCTTTTACCCTCAGTGGCTGAAAGTGTATTTGTGAAGCAGCCAATGAAGGAAGCAGACCAAAGTTTTGTATTTTTAGTTTCCACTTTAAGAAGTCTTTTCTTTTGTACACCCCCTTTGTCATTGCACAAGTAATGATCAGGAGGATTTCATAGAAGAGGCTTTTTTTTGGTTACTATGTTTCACAGGCTGAATAACTGCAGATTTTCAAAAACATTGTTCTAAAATCACATTTGCAGCTGAACAGAACTACTGGCCATTAACATTGTATCAATATATATTGATCTTAGCAGTCTGTTTGATTTTTCACAATAAAGTTAAGAAAAATGGCTGTGTGTGGGTGTGTCACTGAAGGACCCGCTTAACTTTTTTTCTTTTAACTAATGAAATTTGAGTTGAACATTATATGGAGGAGCATCAGCTCTTATAGATGTTAAAGATTCCAAGCAGACAAACCCACAGCATGAAGTCTGCAAGGTTAATATAAAGCAAAACAAAAGGTTGCTGGGGGATCCAGACGCAATTCATCATTGTCCTTTTCCTCTACCTGATGTCAAGCATTTCATTAGGCCTATCATATAGTCACCAAAATAGTTTGGTTTTTGGTATTAAAATCAGAAAAAATAAGAAGGCGTCAATATGTAAACACAACCACCATAGCCTCAGTGCGAGGCCGCTCATCCAGCAGGCCTACAGTTAGGGGTGGGGTGATCTGTTTGTCCTTTCGTGAGGTCATGCTCTCTTAGCATCTTTGATGAATTGTCTGTAGCCACAGTTGTTGGTAGACAGTCATGGAATTAAGACATGTTCTTCCCTTCTGCCACACAGTCGTCGTTTTTACCCTCTGCAAAAAAATTAACTCTTGCAGTTTACTGATTTACTATAATTAAATAAAGTAAACAATACAGATCTACTATAATTTCTTAAGAAAATAATAGGGCCGCAAAGAGCACATTTTGCACCAGGACTAGTGATGTGCATTCCAGTTACTTTAAGTAAGCTGAATCTTTAGAATCTGTTCACTCAGAAGATTCGTTCAAACGAATCGTTCGACGCTCACTCACGAGCCAACACTAATCAAGACCCCCTGGAAGCTCTGCCCCGCCCTACTTGTGTGACTGAATGGGAGGGGCAGCAGAAAGTTGAGTCAATTTCAGATTGGTGCCCCTTTAAGGAGCACCCTCACTGCACTGACAGCAACCTCACTCCACGACGCAAAGCAGTTTTCAGCCAAAGACTGCAGCACATCCTGGGCTGCTGTCTCCCTACACCTGACGGTAGGCTCCCCTGTTCCCCAGCTTCTTCACCACAAGCCGCGTCCACGAGCGGTATGGGGGCGCCCATAGCCCACTAGCTCGTCTCCATTTCAACCCCGAGGCGGAGAAGACAAGCGGCCGGAGGTCTAGCAAGATGGTGTCGTGGATGATTTCGAGGATGGTTGTGTGAGTAGTGGTGCTGTTTTTTTGTGGTGGTGGTGGTCCAGTGTTAGCAGAGCTGAGCGGCGGCTCCATTCATCCGCCTGATGCTGGACGCCAAAACACAAGGCAGTCTCGCCTGACAATTGTAAAGCTATGAGCCTACTCAGCCAACGCAGTAATAAACAATTCTGCCGTTTCAATTTCATCTTATTTCAACCGCTAATTAATTATTGTGACGCGTTGCGAGCTAGCATTCGCCTGGTAGCTAACCGCTAGCCACCATCTGACCTGACCGCATTATTGGCAGGAGTTGTTCTCGCTTTCCCTAACTAAAGCAGCTCCAGATAGCCCGACTCGCTGCAGTAAACACATTGGAAACTTACCAAGGGTATATTTTGTTTAAAAGGAATTCTCAGCTTCAATATGGCTAACATTTGTTGATCAACTATGATGACAAGGCAGTAAACGGATGCCCCCCTGACTGCAGCCCCTCAGCTGATAAAAGCAGATATTAAACAGCATTGTGATGAAGGGATGGATGACAGGACGTTCCAGGGTGAGTCAAGTGTTTAGGCCCCCATATCGACGGGGAATGACTCGACTAAAGTCATGCTGCTGCATTGCCAGTTTAATCCTCTAAACTCGCAAACTGTTTGAATATCAGTGGTTTTCATTTTGCCTGAGATTATCTTCCTCAGATTGCATAAGCAGAGTTTGCAAATGGGTACCTTCTGATAGCATCCATCTGTCTTTTCTACATTGCTGCATCTGATCATAAAGACCAACGTCCGAGCAATGGATGCGCTGTGAATACCAACAGCTGGCTAGCAACTTTCTACTAGCAAGATTATGTACTATAAGAACCGATTTATAAAAAATAATCAGGACTCACTGGAAGCTAAGATTTCTTGGAGAAAGCCAAACAGCACGGTGGTCAGGTGATGAACATGTCTCACTTCACTGTTCTGACATTTGGGGCTTGAACTTGCATAGCAGTTGGTTGGCAACCAATCGGTCAATGATGTGCCGTCCAACTAGTAGAGGTGAATGGACTGTATCCCAAGACGTGATTGTGGTCTCTCTCTTTAATACTTGGAAATAGACAGCACTGAAGGAAACTGAAAAGTATGCAGCTGAGCCTACAAGTCAGAAATTCAAAATGCTTGTGACAACAAAGGAGAAGAGCAAGGGTGGAAATTGCCACTCCAATACAGTCCTGATAAAAGTTGTCATTCTTTGTTGCTGTCCGGCTGCCTCTGTTCCATCAACACGAATGAATGCACATCAGTAATAAAGCCCACAATCACACAGTAGCCCACCCATGGCAAACTTCTTATCTGACTTCCCGACTCTGTGTTTTGACAAACCACTCCCCATCTCACAGAGGGCTTGATAATCGAGAATACGTCGAGATAAAATAGGGCTCACCTCATCATTTGTTTTTTTTAGGTTTCAGAGTCCACCAAAGAGGCTCTGTTGTCCTTTTGTGTCCTCTAAGCGTCACTCTTGCTGCTTTTTTTTTTTCTTCTTTCCTAGCCTCGCCTTTGGGACGCTCTACCCAGCATACGCGTCATACAAGGCTGTCAAAACGAAGAATGTGAAGGAATATGTAAGTTTCACCGCGAGCTACAAAATCATTTTTGACCCCTCGCTAGTGTTCCAGTTTTAAGATGTTTAGCCTCAGGTTGCTATCAACTGTATTTACCTCCACTGTTGAGTTCTTACTGGATTGTGTTTGGTCCCTTTGTCAGCAGTGTTGAACAAAACTCCAGGCCAGGTTTTTGTTCAATTGGTGCAGGGCCTGCTGACCATTGAAATTTTAGTCATTTTAAATGTATTCAATTACATTAACCGTTGATAACACAGAGGCTTGTGCTGCATCATTACTTTCGCCCAAGTGTAGTGAAATGTCCCCAATGTTGGAGTTGAAGTAAAGCAATACTTAGACAGACTTTGACTTGAATGGACTTCATCGGCAATGACGTTAGCTGCACTTGCGCTTTTGTCAGTTATACGTTTGGTAAAACAGTAATGCTTGAACACAGTCAGATTCGGTGCTAATTTAACTGTTGTTTGTTGTTGGTGCAGTAGTTGCATCACACTAACAGCTGTTTTTGTATTTTGCCCCTCAGGCTAAATACTATTTTTGTATTCAATCTCATTAGGCATGCAAAGTATCTGCTAAATGAGTTAAATTTAACAGGAATTTGTTCACTTTCTTTATGCATTATCTGAAATTGTAAACTTGAAAAGTTGATTGCGGCTCGTCGAGAGCAGTCTGTGCATGGCTGAGCCTTAAACAGACGGGGTCCTCCCTGCTTACCTCATCACTGCAAAAGATGAGCGTGAGGGGAGGGGCAGGAGCAGCAGCATGCTGGCCTGACGCCTAAATTCACACTAGAAAACAATCTCCTCCTTCCTGAGAAGTTACCATAGCAACCATCCCCTTTCTCTCTACCGTGTCTAGAGCAGACGGCAACATAAGAAGGGGAGTGTGTGAAGGACACCATTTTTAGAACTGTTTAGATTTCTGTTTGCTCCATTTTGGTGTCACCGGATTCAACCATTTTTTTTCCCATGCATATAGACTTGATAGATGCCTTAATGTTGTTGGAAGCTAAAGTGACCCAATTTTGTGCAGTGATGACCTATATTTTGTTTGTGTCTTTGGGAAATGAAACCATGCATACTGATGTGCATGACATGACTCACATGAATGGTGCATTTAGCATGAGCACATCTTATTAACCGCCACTGACTGGCCTTGGCACGTGATTCACCGAAAGGCTTTCAGGGGCCTTCTTATTTTTTATCCTGTTTGTGTTTCCATGTTTTCAGGTGAAGTGGATGATGTACTGGATAGTATTTGCCTTGTTCTCCACTGCGGAGACAGCCACAGACTTGTTTCTATCATGGTGAGTTGGTAGCAGCACATGACTGCTCAGATCATCATTCTCTGTGTGCTTTAAATACATAAGCGCTTATATAATAGCGATTGATGTATTCATGTGTTTCCAGTGCTCCGCGAGCTGGATATTTTTAACACCGTCACTAACCATTTTTTAAATGAGCTTACAGTGAGTAAGGCTTCAACTCTCATTTCTCTTTGTTGGGTTTCATTGCACAGGTTTCCTTTTTACTTTGAGCTGAAGATTGCCTTTGTGATCTGGCTTTTGTCCCCATACACCAAGGGCTCCAGTGTTCTCTATCGCAAGTTTGTCCACCCTACCTTGTCCAACAAGGAGAAGGTAAAGCCAGTCACTTGGATGCTATCCTAATTGAACAGTTTGCTATCTTTGGACCTATTGTTTTCGTTCTTCCTTTGTTTATTCATCCCTCACATCTGCTGCAGGAGATAGATGACTACATTGCACAGGCCAAAGACAGGAGTTACGAGACCATGATGAGGTTTGGAAAGAGGGGTCTCAACTTGGCTGCTAATGCTGCAGTCACTGCAGCCACCAAGGTGAAAGTGCGCTGCCGTTTATTGTGTTTTAAGGCCTTAACATGCTGCACTTGATTTTTTTAATGTTTGCATTGGGGCAGTGACAAGAACATCTACTTTGTAGCTATTTATGCATCTAGTTATAGATATTTATTTCTCAAATGTCTTCGCCCCAGCATTCGAATCATTATCATTTGTTGTCATGTCTGATGCGTGTTTTGTTGATTGCTGTGCAGGGACAAGGTGTGCTGTCAGACAAGCTGCGCAGTTTTAGCATGCAGGACCTGACACTCATCAACACAGAGGATGAGCTGTCGTTGCGCTCGTCAGATGGCCGCACGAGGCGAGACTCAGTGGATGACATGAGCTCTGGGGCCAGCACACTGCCCCGGGCCAAGAGCACCGCTGCACGACAGAGTAAGACCACATGTCCAAATATGCTGCATGCATTCTCATTGAGCTGGATGTCAACCGGTCTGAGATGGGGATACCTGGGCCCGGTGTCAATTTGATATTTTCTGTGCATGTTAGCGTTAAAATGCGGTAGGACTGCATTAAACATAATGAAAAGGGACTGTGTTGCCCTTACAAAATCTGGACTAAATGCAGGAAAAAGCACACAGACGTGTACAAGAACAACGTGTCGAAAATAAAACGAATGTGAAAAATGTTGGTATGAGGATTAAAATGTTTCTTTGGTTGGTGCTCCATACCAGTACTAGTAAATGTAGTAAAATGTATGCTGTTGCTCCATTTTGTTGGAAGAAATTGAACAAAATCACTTCACAGCCTTTAAGAGTAGCAAAAACTTCAGGCAGTTGATGTTGCAAGCCGTTGATGTTGCATCGACTTTTAAAAATGAATCAAAGGTAGAAGCAAAAAATATGATCTGTGTCCTGTTTTTTTTTAAAACCCAAATCCACAGCTCGCTCTATGGCTGCCACAGCCCTTGCCGACGAGATATCATCCCAACACAGCTCAGACCAGTCAGATGCAAGAACTGAACACTCTGATGAGGATGGGGGAGAAAAGGCCCCCAAGCGGACCACCGCCACAAAGACAACCAAGAAACCTGCTGCAAAGACGGAGGTACACACTCACATTGCCTGTCTTGCAACTGTCAAAAGAAGTTGACTATGAACAGTGAAGTAGTAGGTTTTGGGGTCCAGAATTTGGGAATAGCGTTAACCCCATCACTTTAATGGAATCCATGACCTGAATTTCTAACCAGTGATCATGTAGGGACGTCCTATCTTGTTAGCATAATCAGGATTAGCATAACAGTCCTTACCAATGGCCGTCTCGGTGGTGGCTGCGTGTTGTTTTCCAAATGTTAGTAGTAAAATGTACATATTTACAATGAAAAAAAAATTGGAGTTCATGACCAAATCTTGTTAGACAGAAAGTCATGTAGAATAAAAGCGCGTGAAATCGAGGCTTATTTGTAATTTTTTTTACCCACCAACCCTTCATTTCATACCATTTCTCTTGACTTTATTTCTTCCAGCACTTTGTGAATGTGAGATCTTTTTTTTTTTTTAAAATAGAGTATAGTGAATTGAATGATTTATTTTACCTTCTACATGAGCCACTACCTCTTCAAGTGTAAATTCTGCATATTATTGGTCTTATTGTCATAGAAAGTACGGAACGATTGTTTCGGCTACAATAGAAAATATCGAGTACTGAAGGTCATGACAATGATTTTCCACATTATCTAGGTCTGTTACGAGGGCCCCAGATCGAGAGAGGAAGCTGCTTTAAAATTAGTAACCGATCTTACTCCTGAATAGGTTACTCAATAAAGACTAAAAACCTCATTTAGAGTGGGGCTGGCGTTACAACAATTAAGAAATTGAGAAACGAGACAAATTCCTTTTGCCACCTACTCTAAAAACTCCTGTTTCCCTATATGATTGCAAATACCTAGGTGTTTTAAGTAAATCAGTACCTTGCCTACTGAGAGCGAATAATAATTGTTATTAATAATTGGTCATTATAACCTCGAAAGAGGTTTGCAGTGAGATCTGATAGACATGATATTCATGGTTTTGATTCAGTTAAGTTAAGGAAATTGACAGCTCGCCACTGCATTTTAGAGAGGTTCCCTCGTCTTGAATATCATTTTGAGTTTGCCTGTTCAAACACATTCCAAGCACATTCATTTTACTTTGTCAAGTGAAAACATAAGTCCCAATGCAAATTCACTTGTCCAACGTCTTATTTGCTTGGAACACGGTTCTCATATGGTATTTGCATTCTGTAGCAATGTGCGGATGGTACCGTTGGTCGAGTGTCGCCACAATATACTGCATATACGTCTATGTTGTCCCGCGACTTCACCTGCTGTTCTTTATTCTCTCTTTGGTCTCTTCTTTCATGTCCCATTCCTTCCTTGGGAAGACGCAAAGCAAGACAGTGAAGAAGGCACCAAAGAAAAAGACCACACCCAGTGCAGAGACCCCTCCGTGAGGGCCTCTGTCTGTTTGCAGGGCAGACGTTCTCGACATCCACAGCCTGACAGCATCGGCTCCTATGTCTGGTCTTCACATGAACACACAAACGCAACATAAGCACCAAATGCTGTCTGCATTTAGTTTTAGTTTTGATAGTTGCCACTTTTAGTTTTTTTGGGGGGGACTTGGTCCTTCTCTGAATTTGTCTCACTGTGACGTGAGCTTTCCCAATAGTTCGTTGAACCTTTTAATTAAATTATATATTTGTGTTACTGTCTCGGTTTAGATGTACACTGTGACTGAGTAACCTGACCAGTATGTAAAGTGACATGCATTAGGCATGCAGCACACAAAAAAAATTAAAAGCCAACACTGTTATTTTAACCTTTGGATCTAATCTGTGGCTCACCCAGCCTAGAATATGTTTTCCTATAAGTGAGTCTAAGGTTCACGCTTCAGCACTGACATCCTTCCTCGCCCACTATTTGTGTACTTTACTGTAGTTGCTGTTGCAGCCTTTCATTTACTTCTTTAAGGGTGGCACAAGCTAATAAATTCTTAGTTTTTCCATGGTTTAACTCGGACAGATTCATGAAAATGCTATTCCAATAGTTAATTCCTGTGGAGTTTGCATGATCTCTCGCTCTTTGTGTGCGTGTTCTCAATTTACTTTGTCTTCCGGCTGCATTCCATGAACATGCCTGTTAGGTTATTTGAAAATTCTAAATTGCTCAGAGGTATTAATATCAGTGTGACTGGTTATTTGTGTGTATGTGCCCTGTAATTGGCTGGCAATCAGTCCCCGCCTCTTGCCAAAAGTCCTTTGAGCTAGGATAAAGCGTGCCTATAATAAAGACAACCACTATCAAAAGTAGTTGGAGCCATTCACATCATTCCTATTGCTAAGCGCTGACTACTGTTTTGCACAAAATAGTTCAAGTTGTCTCTTTTATGGCAATTTTTTTTCCCTCATCCCCATTCTGTTTTCTATCTGGAGCGAGTGTCTGGACTTGGCTGAGGTATTTGTCGTGCACGGGGGATTCACAGGCTCTGATGCGTTTAGTTTTCTTAGGCTGCTCCCCTAAATGGGATTTGAAGCGCGATGCTGAAAGTGTGAAACCAGTTAGAAGCAGTAGGGGGCGACAAAGTCCGTTTCTACGACTGACCATGTAAATAGACTACTGTAAATAGTACAATGCGAGCTTGCTTGCCTTATCTTATTCTCTGGGGTTTCATCTGTTTACTCATCCACCATTTTTAATTCAACCGCTCAGTCATACCTGGTTTTGCAAATAGAGAAAAACTTAGTTCCTTTTTAAATTAAGTTGTGATGTTTATCTTGGCATTGACCCTCCCCTTTAGACCCAGATTGACAGAAAGGTCTTGCTGCACCTATTGCTGGAATACTATGAATAACAAAACCATTAAGAAAAAGTTATTTATTGTTTACGTTCTTTTTGAAGTTGTATTGTACACAAAGATTCTCTCATGTACAGTTGTGCAAATTCTCAAAACTCATTGTGAAACGCAAAGGTATGTGTACTGAAATCATGGATACTCATGTATCAGTAATAAAAGTGCTACTAAAAGAGAATTGATGGACTTTTTTTTTTATGTTCATTCTCCAAAAATATTGAATATGTAAATCTGTTAAATTTAACCAACCTGAAGTAAGCATAACTGTTGACATTTTAGATTACAGTACTTATTTGTATGCTTGCGTTCATGTAATTTGAGTCATTTTTCTTAACTTTCTCCTTGTATGTTTTTAAAATTGTTAGTGTTTACAATGGGGTTTTAAGTTAGGTTTAGGTATTCAAACCGGTTGGGGTTCAAACGGGTTTTAAAATATGGTTAGAGTTTAAAACTAGGGTTAAGGTTAGGTTAGTAATTCATACCCCTAGGGGGATGACAGAAAATATATAAAAATGATATCATGTAAATTAATGTAATGTGCTACTTGATTAAAGATTAAAAAACTGAGAACCACCACTCCCAGCAAACGACGTGTAATGTGTGTTCTGAACACTTGGGGGTGCCATCAACCTGCTAAAGCCCAGCGAATTTGCCGAGTGCTTGCCATCTGATGTGCAGGAATGTGCCAGTATGTTGAACACATGGATTGGGGAACTTTCATTCCAATTTATGAACCTTTTGATCGGAGTAGGCCATGCGGTGTTTGCGGCACCTAAGGTCGTGTCTTTTAACCCTGCCATGCGTCGCGATGTAACCTTTTAGAGGCTGCTGAAGTGTGAGGAGGGCCCCCACTGTGTCCCTGTGCCTCTGAGATTTACACTTCTCGACAGCTTACGTAACGCATCATCTAAAGTAGGGAGACGTTTGTGTGTCGTTTTGAATCATACAATACAGCAAGTGGGTGTATTTGAGAGGGTTTTGGGTAGAAAGCCTTTTCTTGCTTTAGTGAGTGTGTGTTAAATGGAACTTCAAAATCCAACTCCGTCATCTTTATTGGACATGTAAGCACGCAAGGAATTTGTCTCCGGTTATTGAATCACTTCAGTAGCATAGCAAAAAAGACACTATCTGAAAATGTAGATATACGTAACGTAGTACGTGGGAAGTAGAGGGAGTCATTAAGCAATAGAAAGATCGAATTAATATCTCTCTGATCGTATCATAACATTTGTACTTTGTATTATCGAGCTTGTAAAGCAGGGATGTACCGTAATTTTCGGACTGTAAGTCGCACCGGAGTATAAATCGCACCAGCCAAAAAATGCCCAAAAAAGTTAAAAAAAACCCCATATATATGTATATAAGTCACTCCTGAGTATGTCTCCCCCCCCCCCCACACTATGAAAAAAAAAAAACCCGCGACTTATAGTCCGAAAATTACGGTAAGCTAATTTTGTCCGGACAACACTGCAATTATGCTATTTAAAAAAGAAAGAAAATCAACGTCTACTCAACACCACAGCAAAATCATGTATGATCACCAATTTAATTAGTTAAAAATTGCTAATGTAATACTCTTTCATTGATTTGTACAAACACATGCAGCCAGCCATGCCCATCAAAGTCTTCATTTTGTTAAGAAGGGATTTGGTATGGTATAAAAAAAAAACTTGCAATTTCTATTAAAAGTAAAGAAAAGTGAAATGCTGGAACCAATTTTCAGCCCAAATGAAAAAAACAGCAAACCCATTTAAGCAATAAACATGATATAGAGAACTTTATTTGCTTCCGAGCACCTCATGAAATGACGCTGCTGGCTTTATCTAGTCCCTATTGTCAATTATTTTTCTTACTTTTTCCTTTCTGGCACAGCGCTTATGTTAAACAATTGGGTGACATATTTACAGGGTTAGACTGCAGGAATCTGAGAAATTGGTTTATTACTTGTATCAACAGACAGTGAACTTATTGCGAACATGTGCATATCTGAGCTGCTCCGGCAAGTCTTTGTTTTTTACCAGCTGGAATGCTTGTGAGCAGCGGACTGTACACGAAGCGTTTCCCCCACTAATGCGCCTGATGACTGCTTTTTCAACTGTCGTTCCTCGACAGACTTAGTTGTTAACGCGGATGACACGCCGCCAACCACCCTCTCTGAACTAAACGTTGTTACTTCTTGCTTTGCCTTTATAGCCTTTTTGTTTGCCTTCTCTCTGTCTCCACTTCTTGTTATAACCCCCCCCGCCCCCCCGAAACTCTTTCATCTATTTCCATCTTCTCTCCTCCAGCGCAGCGATAGATAGGATGGGGAGGTATCCATAGCAACATGTTTGTGTGTGCGTGTGTAGCCTTTTGTCGGGGACACAATGTGATAATTACCAAAGCTTACCTCTGCACTAATTAAGCGGCACTGTGGTAATTGGAGGGGTCAAGTGAGCAGGAAGATTGGCTCACCTTTTGAGCATCATCTCCTCCAGCCAGCCTTCGTCCATTTCTCCTCCACTGGCAACTTCACAGCTCCTCTCTCCTTTTCATACCTGGCTGTCAGCCTACTTGACTGCAAGGAGGCCACCGCTCTCTTCTTGAGATGCAACAGCTTTCTGTTGTTGTCTGGGTTGAGAGCATCATAAATTTCACTATTCTTTGGCCAACCCTGACCTGCTCCACTGGATTGGGCAGACAGACAATTGGCGACTAAGCAGGGGTGGAGTGTTTGACCTTCACAGCCTTCAGAAGCTTCCAACACTGTCTAATTAATTTACATTGGAAAATCATCCATGTTTTTAGCTGCCTTTAGGTGAAAGTGATAAACAGGCTTATTCCAAAGAATGCGGATTGTTTCCTTGAAAAGTAGACTGGCAAGGTTCTTAAAAGGCAAATATAAAGATTTAATATTTACTTGCTTCACACTCAGAGGCGTGGAGGCTACTGGTATCTAAAACCGTCTTGCCTGTTATTAACTGTGGTGATGTCCACTATACGAATGTGTTTGCTAGTTGTCTTCGGTTCCCAAATTCTGTTCAATTTTGTGCCTTGCAGATGGCATTTTGATTGGCCCTCTCTCTGGGCCCCGTTTTGTGCCCATTACAAGGCTAGTGCAAAGCACAGTCTAACTGTGCACAGTGTGGAGTTTTCTTTTTTTTTGTGTGTTTTTGTAGAAAGGCACAGGTAGAAACGGGTGTTTGCGTCATTGTGCGAGTGAACACAGTCGGCTTACTTCCCGGCCAAAGAAAGAGGCTCCAGTCATTCAAGAATAAAAGTTATCCCTACAGCTTCCACACTGTTTGGGAAGACTTCCTACAATACATTATTGTCTCTGAGGGCTGAAGTCACTAATAGCTCAACCATATATATGTTCGAGTTCATCCCAAGGGTGTTTGGTGGTCTTCACTGAACTCATCCAAGCATTCCTTGAAGGTAAAAAAGTGAAAGCCTTACCATTTGGTACTAACTCCATCATGAAACCAATTTCCAGATTTGTTCAAGGCTATGCGCAATGTTGTCAAGGTATGCTCTACGCTCCATGCATCCCTCATTTCTCTTGTCCCATCCTCTTAATCCCTCTTAGGGGGTTTGGAATTCCAATCATCTTTCTTGTTCTTCAGGCCCACAAAAAGAAATCCACCTGCCCTTTAGGGGAAAGAGTAAAAAGTCGTCTCGTAGCTTTAATCAGACAGCAGGATGGATAGAACTCCTTAGGAAAGAGCAAAAAAGGAAGGCGATGGAAAAGGGAAGTGTTTACAGGAGCAATGAGGTGAGGAAGCTTTGAAATGTTTGCCGATGGAGACAGGGGAGGTGCTGACATTACACGTGGTGAGGAAGAGAGTGTTAAAAGAGAGGTCAGGAAGGAGTGATAGATGTTGAGGGGTTGCAATGAAAAATAATCCAGCAGAGAGAAAAAACTCAGACAGATGAAGATGATGGACAGCGTGAGCGATGGGCAGCCTGAAAAACACCAGCAATGGTGAAATGTAACTTTGACATAATTATTTTTAGCTGGGCTTGTGTTTACAGAAAGAAGTGTTTTGAGTGGACTCACTCACTCACTCACTCACTCACTCACTCACTCACTCACTCACTCACTCACTCACTCACTCACTCACTCACTCACTCACTCACTCACTCACTCACTCACTCACTCACTCACTCACTCACTCACTCACTCACTCTCCTTTGCTGTTGTGTTAATGGTGCTCTCCTTGGTGCTGAACCCAAAATGAGCTTCGCATCACAAGGCAGGACAGAGCAGACATCCTCTGCTGTTCTCCATATGGAGAGACTCTTGTCAGAACGAGAACTCTGAGGCTAAGTGGGGAATGGTGGGGGTCTATATTTAACCACTCATAGTTTATTAATGATCCGCTGTTTAGTCAGACCAGGGGTGCTGTTTAATGTATGATGACAACGTTGCTCTCAGGGGACCTTTCCCATCCTCCTCGCCTTGCGTTTTACATAACCGAGACAGATTTAAGGTGGTGGTGGGGGGTGGGCAGTGCAGCCATGGGTGGGGTTGAAGGGGGTGAATTCCAGGTTGGGAATTTTCTACATTACACGCTCAGACAAGAGGATATCCTCTCCCGGGCGTGCTTTGCACATGGGGAGGTTTACCAAGGGGCCGCGCTGAAGTTCCCATCTCTTCCTAATGCTGTGAGCAATACAGAAATGTTGCTGTAAGACCTTTTGATATTGTATGCATGCATACTTTACATGAACAAAGCTAAATAAGTGGAACTTGCCTTAACTCGCGGGCTAGAGTTCAAATAGGCACGCATATTCCAAAAATGAGGTGTCACATCTAAAGAAAATGCTTTACACATCCAGACAAAATTCTAAAGAAGACATTATAGTACATATATGCTTTTTCCCTCCACAATTTATAACAGTGCCAGTAGAGTTGAATATATTGCTGGTATCTCCATCTTTATAATTGAAATTTAAATGAAAGTCCAAAGTGGCCTGTGTATGACCCATATACCTGTCATGTACACCGTCGAATAAAGTCAAAGTCAAAGTCAGCTTTATTGTCAATCTCTTCACATGTCAAGACACACAAAGAAACCGAAATTACGTTTTCTCTATCCCACGGTGACGAGACATAGTACACGATAGACATACATCTCACTCATACCTAAAGAAATTGCTTAAAAAATCGTACACCGCAAAAACCACTCACGTATCACATACCTTTGTCACATGCACCAAAAATCACTCGCACACATCCAAAGAAATTTACTCTTACTCGCCATAAAAAATGTCTCATACACATCAAAAGACCTCTCACATATACCATAAAACAACTCATGGCAAAACACCCCAATCACAAAACGTCACCAATGCACCAATAGAGCAAAAACTGTTACTCACATGCAACAATTTGACCACCAAAAGATATTTCAGATTAAAATACCTGTCACTCACATGCATGTAGAACCCCTCATTTATAATTGCACAAAAAGTAATTTTTCAACAAAAATATCACATATGCAAAAAAGACACACACATACCCCCAAGAATTTCAAACACACCCAAAAATCATCCACACCCCAAAACCTCTCAAACCCATCCCAAAAACCCTCCTCCACAATTCCACGTTTTTGTGTGAGAGATGTATTGATCCATGTGACAGGAACTGTAAATGCTATTTTTGGTATGTAGACCACGTCATGCACACGTATGGCCGCACCTGCCTGTCATCACCTGAGCCCTTAAACTGAGAATGAGGAAATCCTGCGGTCATGTTTGAGTGACACACTCATCTTGAGCTACCTGGGACAACCTTACAGGGTGTGGAGTGAAAGCAAGCCACTTTGTTTCCTCATGCCAGGGCAATAAACAAACAGACACACACACACGGGTACCTTCACTTAAACAGGAGGGGGTGAGTCACAAGAACTCCACTGAGCTTCATTGTGCTGACATGGAGGCCAGAGAGAAGGTAGCAAAAACAAAAAAAATGAGGGCAACATAAACGCATTATGATAGCTCAGGTGTTGGATCTTTATGAGACACACTCTGGCTTAATTGTAGCATAAATGCATAATAATGTAACATAAAGCAGAATTTAATTAACATTCCAATAAGTGCTTTAATAAGGGAGGGATACAACAGGGAATTTTCATTTGCATGACAGGCACAAACAGCATGCACCACAAACCAGGCAAGAATGGATGTGATGATCAGGAACAGAATGTGGTTGATAATAGAACACAATGATTCACAGTCTTCCATAAAAACGCAGCAGACAAATGGGAGTATTAACACATTGAAGTGAGTGCGAGCACAACAAATGGGCATTAAACAGGTGTAAGAATGAAATTGCTGTTACCAACCGGGATGAAAACGCACATCTACTGCAATAAACGTAGGAAGGATCTCTTTGTAAATGAACTTTGACTCCTTTCCTTTTTTACTCCATTATATTTGTGCTACCTTTTCAGTGTGTATTTTGCACACAACTCAATATATTGATGTGCATTTGACAAAATAATACTGTAACTGTATTGATAAATACGTATACACAGCAAAATGAATGAATGAATACATAAATAAATACTTAAATAAAGCCACTAGCGAAACATGCAGGAAGAAAAACCCAACTTATGTGTCGCATGGAAAAGGTGGTTCTTATCTCTGTGTCGTTTTCACTTCTCTCATTTAGCTTGTTTTAAATCGTTAATTTAAAAAGTAGATGGAGTAATAATTGGACAGGAACTACTGTGTCGTGAATTACTTTTCATTGGGGCCACATCAAGGCTATGGTTGCTCCTGATATCACCAAAATGCAAAATGCTATTGTTCAGTGTTTTTACAGCTGGATTTAAAAAATTTCCGCACATAAACTGGCACACAGGCCTTGAGATTGACACTGGTGCCTTATTGGTGAATGTGTGTGTTTATGTGTGTGTGCTGTATTAAAGAAGAGCCTTTGAATATGTTTTTATGTAAGCGTTTCAGGCTTTTTACTGTTCCATGTCATCGGGAAAGCCCTTTCCCACCCACATCCACCGCTTCAGTAGGTTAGGTCGTACACAAACACGCACACGTGCGTTACACGCACGCACTGCAACTTCTGTGTTGAATAATGAAACATGACCTTCTTGATATGGCTTCATGAATATTGCATTGCCGATCCAATTTTAATAGATTTTTCTTCGACGTAATCTTTGCAGTCCCCTGTTTGAAGCAGCCACGCAAACAAAAAAAAAGAATCCTGAAAAGCTTTTCCACTTTTGGAGGATTTACAGGCTACCTATAAAAATTATATGGCTAAGCATTTACTATGCTCTCAATTGCAACGCTGTAATTTAAAGATGGTTGAAGGGGTTCTTTCATGTAGGTTAACCTGCAGGATACTGCAGTGCTGTCACAATCTGCCGCGACACGACTTCTTTACTGTCCAAACTCCATACGCCGTGTGTACTGTACTGAGTCATTCAGAAAAACACAGAGAACTGAGAGCGGGCAGCTTTGTGAATAATGCATGCTTTACCCGCGATTCCACCTAGGTGTTGTTGTTTGCTTTGATATGAGGCCTGTTACAGCAGAAGGGAAGCCCTTTGTGCATGTGTGTGTACGTACATATGTTTGCTTTTGTAATGAGGCTGGTGGTTACTGGGGGGGAAATGCCCAAGGGCTAACCTCCACCCACTCAGCATTTCTGGATGTGATTATACTGATTCAGTGTCTGCCTCCCTTTCTAGAGGGTGTGTGTTTGGGTGTTTTTAAGGGTAAATAGTCACCTCTATTTCTAAGCCAGACAGGCTAACAAAGTATCAGTTTTAGTAATGGACATGTAAAAGCAAACGGTTGTAGACAGATAATACGATAGTGAGGCATACGTTCTTTATCCTCTGCAAAGAATGACTAATACTAAGACTACTAATACTTCAGCTTGTTGATTGTTTCCATGTGTATCTGTATGTCTATCTTATCGTGCCCACAGGTGGCCAAGGAGTAGTACGATGACCATTGAATGGAACAAAGAATGTGGCAAAAACGGTTTAATTCTCACATTTCACTGAAAATGCAATTACTTTGTTTCCAGAAGGTACAGTATTTTAGAGTGCTATGTTTCCTAGAATGCAGAATTGCAGCGGTCACCTACATTGTGCCCGTAGTCACAGGTAGCCCCAAAAGACCACATGAGAAGCTCAGAAAGCTGTTCTAAAAGTAGGTCAACGGGAATATTGGAATATTGCAATTTTGTAGGAATTTTGTATGCGGAATTAATCTAAAATTTAAACTCTGGCAGGGATTAAAAGAAATAAATCATTCCATATTGATATGTTATGTTTCCAAAGTTAACGCAATCAATTTCTCTAAAGAAATGAATAGCATTAATTATTAAGCATGACATAATATTAACATGATTAGAAATAATTTGAGCAAATGAGTAATTTCAGAAGTTTGAATTAACCTGGTGCCCTTTTGGACTAATCAGTAACAAAGTAGAAGATCTCTGTTTCATACAGATTAGCCACATCTGCAGCACTGTATTGAGGACAATAATTATAATAATAATTCAGGATCGTGTTGAAACATTTTTTGTACAATAACTTCAAACTGAACACCCAAATGAATATTCTTACTCCATGTGATCAAAATTAATTAGTCAGCCAAACCCATGCTGTTATTATGGGGTAAATGTCACTCTGATAAATAATCTTCTTTAAGAGCTTGCTTTGTCATGTAAAAAAGGCATAAAAAGGCTCGGCTCCCTCTTCACCACGATGGAGTGATACAGAGTCGGCTTTTTTTAAAGTAAGAACTGAATCGCTAAAAAGATGCGCTGTTACTCATTTGTGGTTGGCCTGGTGCGCTGCAGGAACAAACACAAGTCCACCGTCATCTGGCCTACATCACACATGAGACTTGAATTAACAGTTTCACCCACGTCTAATAAATGCTAGTTGAAGATCCATGACACCCCCATGCCATGTGACATCAGTTCACGCCTTTTGATTTCATTTTCGTCATTATTGAAAAATCTGTCGTTTGCGTGTGTGCATGTGTGTATGCGTGCGTTTCAATCTGGGGGTAGATGAGGTAATAGGGAGAGCCTGCAAGTCGCATAGCGGTGGGTGGAAAGGTGCCGGATGATTCTGGATGCAGAGTAGGTGGCATCAGGGCTCCCCTGACTACTGTTGATCTGTGGGCGGCTAGCAGCAGCCAGGCTCTCCTTGCTCTTCCAATGTCACCAGGCTGAGGGGGCGAGGGACTACCTCATTTCTCTCTCGCTCTTTCTTTTTCTCCCTCCCTCCCAACCTCCCTCCCAACCTCCCTCCCTCCCTCCCTCCCTCCTAGCCGCAGCCCCTTCCTGCGCTTGTCGTCTATTTTTTCTTTTTCTGTCTACCGCATCTCCATCTTTCACACTACTCTCTACATCAAGTTTTTGTTTCCTTTTGGGTTTTCCTCAGCTGGACGGACCCCCCACACTCAGGTCTCTGCGAGATCCACGCTGGTACAGAAAAGACCTTTTCGCGGAACATAAAAACCTCACCACCCACCTGCTTGACTCGCCTGCTCCAAGACATCTTTCTTCTATATTTACTTGTTCTGCTTTTGTATCGACCTTAGCACCACCTCACGATGAAACATGTCACTTTGACCTTTTCTCTCTTCGAGCGTTCTTTTTCTTTTTCCTCTCTGCATCATTGCTGTATGCCACCGAGTTTGGCTCTGCTCACTTTATTACTGCTTCCTTTTGTGCTCACATTTGTGTGTGCGTGGTCAGCTGTTGACGTTACACAATTGATGTCAGTTGGAAAGTCTCAAAGCAATAAGGCAGTAATCTCTTAAAGGCCCAGAGGCTGAAAAGTCCACAACACTCTCATACTGTTCCATCCTCTCTCCTTTCTCACTGTTGAGAAAGGGAGACCACGCAAAGGCCCTCTAAATGGATCTTCAGGTGCAGCGGCGCGCCCGATGGATTCTGGGCGGTAATGCATACATGTGTTCAAGAAAAAGTCCATGAACACACACTTGCATGCCTCTGAATGTTTGTCTTTATGAAGCTGAGAATTATCTCACCATAGGTAATCATAACTTATAATACCAGGGACTCGTACAAACGCGCCCTGGGCCCTTTTCTCTTATAAGGTCTATACAATGATCTAATATAAAGCCTGCATGCCAGCACTTGATGGTCTTGTAACCGTTGGGAGTCTTCAGTGACCCGATGCTCTTTTTACTCTCTTAACTGGGTCCCTTTTTTTATTTCATTTTTTTTTGCAGTAGACAGGCGCTCATCCTCCTGCGTTTCCTCTGAAGGGTCACTTAAGAACGCCCTTGTCTTCATTGCAGCATGCGCAGAAATAGAAGCACGCTGCGTCTTTCAATACAAAATGTGCGCGTTGGGGCAAAATGAAATCAGTGCGGGCAGACATTGAAGAGTGGGAGCTGGCCCCACGCTAGCAATTTTATTATAATATGTCTAGGATATATAGCACACAGCGGATCCATAGCGTGGCTGGTCAACAGCAGAGTCATTTAATTCGGGTCTGTCGGAGCTTGATGTGCTGATGCGCAGATGATGCATCTAGCTCAAAGTTTACAAAGAGCTTCTGCTGATCACAGTTCTACCAAAGTTTGAAAACCTGAACTGCGTCGGTTAATAAGAGGCCTCCGACTGAATGCTTCGACTTGCTTTGGAGCCGTCGCTATAGCAACCACTGGAGGCAGTTGCTGCGGTAATCACTTACTGGTCCTGCCCCTGGCATAGATAAGTGTTTGAAGTTGTCTCTGAGGTGCTTCGCTGAAGGGGTTAACTCAAGGCTCCACTGATAGGTGCGTTCGCCAGCATGTCTCTTTGAAGTTGCCCTACTGAATGGTTTATGTGGAGGTGTTTGGCGTGAACAAGCATCGGGCGGATGTCTGACGTTGACGCTAAAGCCAAAAGAATAGGTCAATGTGTGTGGTGATTTGTAGATGCGGCGCACAAACGAGATGCCCACCACTCAGCGCGATGCCATGCCCGGGGTTACGAGGGTGTCAGCAGTCATTAGCCACAGAGACACAACGGGCGCTGACACCAGTCAGAATGGCAGATGTCCACACGACTGGGCAGGGTGGCACATGAGGGAGGGCACGGGGCAAGCCAGGGCTGTCACCTCAGGACATGGCAGGAATTAGATAGAGGATTTTCTATCGCGCACTTTCCGCCTCTCCTAAACTTAAAGCCACATTAGCAACTGACAGAGTTGTGCTTCATCTGGGACCACACCATGGTGTCTTGTGCTTTTTTTGTGAGACACACTTGTTCATAAGAACAATAACATTGATACATGTCCGTCAGTGGCGTGTACCTGTTGATGGGTGTACCGTATCATTGTGAAAAAACAAATCACAACAAACCACACCCAGAATTTTCATTGGTTCGCATAATCTAGTGACTAAAACAGCTGTAATGAACACAGCAAACAAGCTTTGGAGATAACTTTAAAGATGTTAGGATGGTCTATTAGACATTTTGACCTAATTTGTCTTCTTCAGAGTAAAAACATTGACGCTATTAAATGACATGGTAAACACTAACATACAAAATTGCCACGCCATACATAGAGGGGGATGCCAAACAGAATTTGATTTAAACAAGCTAAGTAATAATGTGATATGCATGCCTGATATTGTGGATCATGAATTACATTTTTTGGAATGTGACTGGTGTAGATTTTAAGTTTAGAAGTTCAGTCTTTTCTGTATGCTCGGTCAAAGTTTGAACCTAATATGGTTCGAAGAGGCTATCTCATGTCACAGAGGACACTGAATAAATGTTGGCTTTTGGGAGTTCAGAAATATACAAATTTTTCCAAACACCTGGGTGTTTTTCCATTCAATATCTATTGTTCATTTGGGTTTCTCCACAGTCGTATCGGTGCTCTATTCAGTCATTCAGCTGTGTGCATGACAGGTCAGACAAACTGATTGCTTCAGTTTGTATTACCTGTGCCGAGCTCAGGTCTGTACATAATGCCTGTCAGATTGGGTTTGGTACGATGCTCTTCAATTGAACTCAGGCAGACACTTTTTTTAAACTGGTTGGCAATGGCAATCATTGCAAAAGAAATTTGCCTTTGAGATAGAAAAATGCCTTCAATTTTGATTGAGATTAATCAGTAGAGTTTAAGTCCAAGCCAAACCTAAATATATCATATTACTTTGTGAACCTTCATTTTGTGACAATGTACCTGTTCAGACCCGCGAGAACATTCCAACTTCATAGTCACATTTTCATAATCAATTTGCCTATACAGTAGGTATCGAGTTTTGGAGCCAGCCTCCATATAGTACACGTCAGTAGCGACTTTGCATGTAATTAGACAGAAAACCATGCAAGAAGTAAACCCTGGGAGTTTCACTTATGTAAGCTTGGAGCTCTCATGCTGGCAGGCCTTCTGTCCCTACTTTTCGACAGTGCTAATCTCCACTTCTTCCATTTTTGTGTTCTCCCTGAGATTACCTCATTTTCTATGGAGAGGCATCAGAAAAGAAGGAGGAATCCGCAAGTGCAGATCATCTTGGAGTTGGTTCCTTTTACTGTAAATGCACTGCGTGTGCTATTGTCCTGCAAGGAGTCCAGTGAGTCCTTTCGCCATGTCTACTGCGCACCTCTCTTTGGGCTGAATTTAAATAGAATGAGCTTGGAGATAGTTGGAAAGGTCGGGAATCGGCTGCGTTCCCTCCCACAATGCTGCGCAATGCTGCAAATGCTCTCTTCTATCTGCGTAGGTCTTGCAAAATACCCCTCAAAAGAAAACTGCAACCTCACAACTGTGAATCAGAATGCCTTTTATTGTCATTGTACATAGTATAACGAGATTAGAGCTGCCCAACAGTGCTAAATAAAACTATAAAGTATATAGAAAAGATAAAGTATGCAAAACATATGATAGATGTTAAACTATATATATAAGCAAAGCCTCGTGAGGTTCACTTGTACTTTTTCTTCTCCCTCTCCAACATGGGAGATGCATATGCATGCTGTGGCATGACATGGGATAATGAGAGTTTAACCACATGGTTCATAAATAAAGAATCTGTTTTACATCAAATGTATATAGTACATTTCTGTTGAAATGACACTCTCTTGAAAGTGGAACTGTGAAGACGCATCATCGCACGTGACGTTTCCCATTCCATATTGTTTTTGCTTCTTCAATTATAAATCTATAAACTGAAAACCACCCACTCCCCCCTCTGCATTCACTTCATGGAAAGTGATTGGCTCATAAATTATGCCTAATCTGCTAATACAGAATGAACAGAGTCCATCATCTTGCCAAGTATTAAGACAAGCCTTCCCGTGCACCCCCAGCCTTTGTTTTCCTCTGTGATGTAAATAGCAACACACGGGCCATGTTTGTCTTTACGATGGCACACGGCTAATCCCGAGCGAAGCTTGGAGGGATCTCTTCAGATACTCTTGTCAGCGGTGATTTGTCACCGACAGGCCTTTCATTTCCTCTGTAAGATGACACCGTGTCGGCACGATGGCGCGATAGAGGCCTCGTCGCATCAGGGAATCCGGGGCTCTGCACCTTGAAATAAAAAACAAGCTAACCAACAAGAAGTTTGTTGGGTGTTTTTGAGAATGCCGGAAAAGAAAACAGAGCTTTAGCACTGTTCTTCACCACTTTATCTGTGCAATTGTTTGAAATAAGGGCCCAAGTATTGAAGGTAATTAAAGAGTCCAACCACGTCTTATAAATTTGGAGCGGGAAAAAAAGGCAACAACAATTAAAAAACCTCAATAGGAACACCCGGCTTAAAGTGAGCAATCATGTCCAAGATGTTGGGCTTAAATGAGGATGTTGTTTTCTCTTTTCTGTTCTGTCAATCTCCGGCAGAAAGCGATTTCCTCCTGAAGAGTGGCGGCCAGGGCTAAAAGCATGTTTTAATAAGCACGCTGACACATCCATCTTTGTTTTTGAGAGATAAGTCACAAGCAGCGCACGGCAAAGCATTGGGGGGGGGGCTCGCTGGAAGGATGCCCATTGTGGCGTATCAGTCGAATGTGCTTATGTGCACAAAGCGCACACAAACACAGATGTGAGCATACATTGAAGCCAACGTGCACGCGCTCGCACAGAAGAGCTGTCACCCCAACTTAAATCCTATTTATCACCAAACCAACGGAATTTTTTTCTTTTGCTTGGAGCCGAAGGTGGTTGGCATGTTCACTTTATGCCTCCTCGGAGATTAGTGAATTCAGCCCTGCTCTGTTCTCACTCAGTCTCCTTTTAAGTCTTCCTTCACACTCCCTCCCGCTTTTTTCTCTCTCAATCGCCCACTACACTAAATGTGTTTCTATTTGTTTATTTTCCTAATGCATTGGTTAGAAGGGGGGGGGGGGGGGGGGTACCTGCGACTTGTAGCTGGTCGAGGCTGGCAGCTGTGCGTGTGAGATTGCGTGACAGAAATGTCCTCATTAGGTCTGCAGTGAGGAGCAGAAAGGAGAAGGGAGGAGAGCAAAAGAGAGGGAAAAGTAGAGGAGGAGGAGAGAGGGAGAAAAGTTTGCAAGGTTTTGACACGCTGCGTCTTTTATCTATTCAGGGTTTGGTTTCAAGTATATGTGCGCGCTAACAGATAGTCATGCGCATGCACACGCACGCACACACACACAAAATGAGTCACAAAGTGCAGTGGAGTAACTATGTCATTATGATACACTATTAATTAAAGAGAAATAATAGAAGCCAGATGAACTTGTGTTCAGCCTAATTATCATGTCTTTGATAGCAAATTGTGCAGAAAAAGACAGTGAGAAAGCGAGAGCGCTAATGCACACACAGGGAGAGACTACGTATATCCGATAGAGAGGTTCAGATTAGGATTTGGGACTTTGGGAGTGAAATTTACACTCCACCCCAGTATGGCACCCATAACCCCTCCTTGAAATCAAAGTGGGATTTCTTAATTGGAGAATAAAAGGAGACACACTAATGGAGGAGAGAGATGGACTGTGAGGAGGGGGAGAACAAAAGGGTTGGTGTAACTGCAGAGGTGAAATGGTGCGATGGTGGTGGGGGGATAGTTGCTCTGGGGAACAACGGCAACAACAAATAAACAACAATCGCCTTGTTTTATCTTGTTTGCCTTCTTTCCACACATCTCATTGTCGGCGTGTACGCAGTGATCTCTGAACTGCACGCTTCCACGCCAACTCCCCTGTTGCCTTGTTTACATGTTACTGGCACTGCTGTGTCGGCAGGGCATTGATCATTATCATCATTATGTGTCTATGATACCGCACTGTTGAGGCACAAATCAACATTGCTTCCGAGCCTTCCGAGGGGTTTAATGATCAACACTAACTTTGCAACCTTTGCTTTTGTCGCCGGATCTCTCCAGTCATTGTCACCGAATTGCTGAAAAACAAAAAGACACCTGTTTGCTGTCATTAGAACGGCTGTATGACGCAGGACCACTCTGAAAATGAGGAATTCCTTGCATTGCTAAAAAGTAAAACTATTAAGACTCATAAAAAATATTTTAGAATTCTAGAAGATGACTGCAAATAACATTTTTTAAGTTGATCTCAACTGAGCTTGTTGGTGGTTGCGGGGAGGAAAATTACACGCATGCACGCACGCAAGCAAAAAGCATGACACTAGCACCTGAGTGCAAAACAGCTATAGATTGGTATCGTAGATTCAACACTCTATGACGATGCTAAACTGACGTCCTTTATCTTTGATGGGATAGTCACCCTTGCAAACATGGCCGCCACACTGACGCATGTTTTGGCCTGCTCTGGTTTATTGTCAGACTTTCAATGGCGAGAGCAGCGCAACCTGACGACATGTGACATCTCTCATTTACTGTGGCAAAATGCGCCCCAATTGCGCGGCAAATTGTGGCCATTCGAAGGGACATTCCGAGTGGACTGTGTGTGTTGAATCGGCATATGAATTTTGAAAAGTTGAGATTACAGCTTTACTCTCCTAACGTGACGTCTTTATTCGAGTGATTTTGTGATTTTCTTATTTAAATGAGGCCCTAATTCGTCTCTGTCCCAGTGAAACCAACTACTCTCGGCACATATTGTATAGGGAGGTTGGGCGCAGCGGGCAGAGCGATGGCCAAGCGCGGCAGGAGTGACGACAGGGTGATCAGCGTCCGCTTTTGTGCAAGCATTCGGTAATAAATGCCGTGTGAGTAAGTCAAAGACGGGGGAGGGGGATAGATGGAGATGCGGAAGGAGGAAAAGTCAAAGAGAGACGGGAGTGAGGAAGAGCGAAGGAAGGAGAAAGTGGTGGCACAGCTGAGGTTGACACTAATGAGGAGCCTTTGTGATGGGACCTGACAGAGGAGAAGAAAGCAGAATCCCCCGACACCGATACTCCACAACACTCCTCCGCTTAATTGGGAGAGCCGGAGCCCACAACCCGGGTGTGTGCGTACGTGCGCGTCAAAAAAGTGAGAAGGCCTACATCTGTTTTAGGAGCAATAAGTGAATGTAAGACAAACTAGATGTGCATGTGCTCCTGTAATTAAACCTGCAGCACTTTAACTTGGCGTATGACTGCAAGTTATTGTGCTTATGTAGAGATTCACAGCTCGCTCCGTGTTCTTGGCGGATTTTCACACTTTTTGGTCCAGGATTTCACGCATTTAGTTGATGTTGGCAAGACGCGCCGCTTAGAGCATTACATAGACGCCGATGGCTTTGAGGTTCACACGTCGGATATTTGCCATCTTCTCACATTCTTTTCAGCTGACAGGATTCCTGCGTAATAAGCCCAGCATTCTGTCTCGCAGCGAGCGTACATGCAGATGAGACCCGTACACTGTAGCAGAAGACACACGACACGCCCGCGTGCAGCGGAAAGATTGTTGCGAATGCAAGTCAGCACACGCAAAAACATACAAGTGGAGACACTTGCTCACTCCCTGCGGTGCACTTTCCATCTTTGACTCTGAATCAATCATTTTTAATTTATCAGAGGGGATTTGTGTCATGAAAGCTGATGCCAACTCCAATAAGGGTTGGGGTGGCGAGGGGGGACAACACAACAGCAGTGAAAAAGCTTGAGCAAATCCCTGCTCTGATGCGATTAGAAGCACAACCAAATCAGGGCTGACTTGAATAGACACAGAACACAAAATCATATTAAGGAAAATTCGATGTGCATGGCATTACATTGCTCTCAATCCCCCCCACCGCTCCCCTTGCTTCTTTTTCTCGTCTTTGCTCCCTTTTCCTCTCTTTGACTCTCTCACTCTATTTCTTGCTGCTCCGCTTTCTATCTGCCAGCATCACAATCTTTCAATTTTTCAGTGCTAGTGACCTGAAAAATCTGTTGCCAGTGACTTACACGGTCGCTTCCTCTTGTCTGAGCTCAAGCGACGCCCAATGTGATGCTGCTTTCTCTTCGGAAACGAGCTCTTCGGGTCACGGGTATCGCCTGGATTTAATTGCAGCCCATCAATAGCTGGATGCGATACAGGTTTTCATTAAGTACCTCAGAATTGTTGACAGGCGACGGTCAAACACCAGAAATTTGCGCAATAATGTCGGGCGCTGATGATAAAATAGCTGTGCCGCAAGCTCGGCATCTCGTGCAAAATTGCTCTGTGATCGGGAAAAGAGAAAGGTGAGTCAGGGTGAGAAAGTGGGCCAAAAACCCGTCCAGCGAGTGCGAGCGGGAAGAAACTGAAGAGACAGATAAAGTAGGGTTGTTATGTCAGAAGCAGTCGAGTCGCTCTCATCTTGCCATTATCTCAAGCACCCTTACATTACCATAATAATGGCTTTTAACCAAATGTAGCACTCTCCAAAGCAGCGCAGGCAGAATCTGTTGGAAGCAAATGTAAAACACTCATCTGCAGGCAGAGGCAGAGGGGCTTAACATTAACATCACCACAGACAGACGAGTGCCGCGTGAAAGGCATGTGTGGGTTTGAGTGGGAGTCTCCGGCTCAGATATAGTCTCCTGATGTATTCTTGATTGTACATATAATGCACAAAGATCATTTTGCAAGTCATATACGCGCACACCCACGCACCGATATCCATCCCTGTTTAACAGCTGAAAAGATTACACATCACAATCTGAAATGGGCTTTTGGAACGGCCGACGCTTTAAAATGCATTATCAACTTAAAATAACTACAGCAAACTATTCCGTTCTGTTGCCGGCGCCGTAGTTTCCGTTCACAGCTGATCGAAAATGTACACAACAGTGAGTTGCTTTGTGTGTCACTATGCAGGCGTTTGGAAACAACATTTAGAAAATGCAAACCGCACGGGCTGAATAAAATGTGTTATGTACCGTAATTTTCGGACTATAAGTCGCGGTTTTTTTTTTCATAGTTTGGGTGGGGGGGGACTTATAATAAGGAGCGACTTATATGTGGTTTTTTTTTTCAAAAAAGTGAAACCGCGATAAACGAACCGCGATGTAGCAAGGGATTACTGTAATTTGAATTTCAAGTGACGTCAGCAGCGCGACAGGGCGTGGCGCGGCAGTTGTTTACAAAAAGGACAAAGATTGATCACGGGATGACGAAGATGACGAAGGGCCCCACGTACTACCGGCATCATTAGCGGCTTTGTTTCTAAGTGACACGGAGGAGGAAGAGTTTGAAGGATTTAAGGATTTGGAGTGACACAGAAGGTTTGAAAAACAATTATGGCTTTTACGCACGCCCGGTCCTACTCTACGGAGCTCTCTTTCACCTCCGGGGATAGAAGTCGGGGGCCGGTGCTCGGCCGGGTGGCTGTCCGGGGACGGTGGATGGGGCTCGTTCATGGCTTTTACGCACGCCCGGTCCTATTCTATGGTTCTCTCTTCCACCTCCGTGGCTGGAAGTCCACGCCGCCACACGCCTGGAAGTTTGTTTTGTTAAATAAAGAGCCGTTTACCTAACCCACATCTTTCCTTGTACTTTGTTAACGCTACAATCAAGTTATATACTAGATCTGTGGAATAACGAGGAGGCTGACATCAGGGCGCACGAGCGGTGTTGTTGACAAAGGATGAGGAATTTGATCGATGGATTTAATGATTTAGAGTGCACAGATGGTTTGATAACATTATTGCTTATATGATAGTTATTTGATATATAATTTATATATCGTTATATGGGCCTGTGGAATATTTTGAAGTGCAAGAGCCGTCAGTGGCGCGCACGCATTGTTGACAAAGGACGATTGATGGATCTAATGAATTGGAGTGACGCAGATGGTTTTATTAACGTGTTATTTATGTAATAGTTTTTTGAATAACTCTGAATTTTACGTCAGGGCCGTTCTCAGCTCTTTGTTTGTGTTTATGTCACATTAGCATACTTATCGTTTAGCCTGTTGTTGCCCGTTCATGTCTGTTCTTGGTGTTGGATTTTATCGAATAAATTTCCCCCCAAAACGCGACTCATGCTCCGGAGCGACTTATATATGTTTTTTTTCACATTATTGTGCATTTTATGGCTAATGCAACCTATATTCCGGAGCGACCTTTTGTCCGAAAATTACGGTAATGCATTTTTCTGAACATTTATGTAAGCAATTTGTTAAGTCATACCCATTGCATCTATTTTTAAAGTAAAACTGTGCCAGAGCAATCTGAGGTACACTGTACAGAAACAGTAGATTGTACTATGTAGTATGTGTACCATTTTATTTCCCAGTTTTGATTTCAATTTCGTTTAGTTTCTGGCTACTCCACAGCATTAAGAATGAAACCTCATGTGTCATTGCATTGCAAATGTTTGCATCCAGATAACATCTCTGTCAATCCCAATCAAGCCACAAAAGCAACAAAAAGGCTGTAATATGGATGCCATGCCAGTAGTAGGCAATGTCATGCTAAAAAAAATACTACACATGTACATCTATGTCCTTTGTCTCCCAAGCCTTTTCTCAAATTGTACTTTGGGTACACTCATCTACATAAGGCTTCAAACCCCGGAAAAACAGCTCGTGTCAATTTTTAACATTGCGAGCTGCGATAAAATTTTTGTCATTCATGAAAACTACATGTTGAGCCTCTCGCACTGCACAATAGTCTAAAAAAAAAAAAAAAGTACATTACACTTGTCAAGAACACATTTTAATCAGAGATGACTGATGTGCCCCAAACCTATTGTTGATGCTGAACTGAAAAACTTCATCATTTTTCTTTCTCGCGCATCAGGTTTTGAGGTTTTCTTTCTTTTTAAGTTTGACCTATAAAAGCTTGTGTAATACAAATTTTACCATGCGTTGTAATTCATAGCTCACGTTTCAGAAAAAAAATCCACCTGTTGCTGAACCCAACCCTTAATTCATAAATATTATTAGATATGGTATTTCTCCGTTACTATTCTATTATTAATAATAATAATACTATTAATATTATTAATAAAACCTGATGTGCTAAAGATAAAACAAGGGCAAATTTGGAATCAGCACGAAAAAAGTCATCTTTAAATGTTTAAAGAAAATGTTTTGTTGATATTTGTATAAATTGAAAGTAGTACTCTAAAAATGCATGCATGAAGAACTCCTTCCTAAATAGAATTGGCTATATAATAGGAGAATTATGAATGCCACCTAAATGTTTTGGATTCATATGTGTAGGAGTGGGTCGAAAGACATGCCCACAGTGTTTCTCATCATGCCATGCTGCTCAGTAGGTGTGCGTATATGCACGTGTCACTGTGCACGTTCCTGTGCACCGGGGCCAGGTCTAGCCAGGTGCTCTGCGTGTGTTTCCCCTGTCCAGATGGCCTCGCGGCTGGTGAGGGCAGGGGCACAGGGTGTCCTCCTGGCTTCCCACCCAGCCCAACACAGAAGGTCGACACGACCGCGCCGCTTTCGAGAGGAAACCATACCAAAAACCGTCTTGCTCTTTAGACAAGTGTAGCCATAATAACGACTGTTCAACAGAGCAGACAGATATAAATCTTGCTTTCATTTTTAAAGTCCTTTTTTGTTCTTTGGAGTGTCACATTCATCCCGTTCAATTGGCTCGCTCATCTTCCACCAAAGTGCATTTCCTTGTACGTAGCTGCACTCAAAGAACATCCATGGCGTTATTGTGCAAGCGTGTTTGTAGTGCACGGTGCCAGGAGGGTGTGTAGACCCACAGATGGTCGGGTGCTTTCCACTCAGTGAGATCTGGGCCACGGCCCACTCTCAGATTAGTGGGCTTCTACCGTGAAGCGCCACCCATAGCTTTCTGGGCAGACCTGGATCTGACACAGAGGTTTTGTTTTGTTTTGTTAGACTCACTTCTACCATGCGCTCGCTTTGTTGAGCTCTTGAAAAGTGGGATGTCGTCTTAGTATGCCACGCATATATGAATACATGAATTGCAATTCATAATATGGTGTTAATACCATGCGGATTAGTAAAAGGCTTTAGATTAAGGAGATGATGCCTTCAGTGTTTTCCGTCTAGCTTTGTGTTCAAATTCTCTTTATGGATACCAACATGTCGAAGTGTTCCACACAGGCAAACACTCATGGAGAATTGAAGGGCGCTACATGTAACCCTTGCATACAGGTGCCACAATGTTAACAAAAGTGCTACTTGACATTGACCCAATTGTGCGTATCAGCAGTGGACTGAGATAGGACCTCTCCCCCAAAATGTATTTCTTGTCCTTGAGGTATTTGAATGAAAACATATCACAGACATGTTTATATGACTCGTGACATCAATTGGGGAAAATAATGCACAACAGATATTTTGATTTCTGCGAACTTTATTATTCGTTTTGTGCAGTGCTTGTACACATTTAGCTGCACATTAAAAAAAGATCAGACTACCAAAGAATGTTTATTTCAAGACAGGCTTACCATACAAGGCTAGTTTTGTAAGCCTTTCCTACTAGAATTTTAATTCATAGACTGCTTATTATTTCATTCACCCTTATGGCAGGTATGTGTTATATTATTCGAGAAGTAATATTTTAAACTAATCTCTCAAGAAGGTCCAAAAAGATAGTTTTGAAGGGATTTTTTTTGTCTGTACTTCCAGCTTGCAAATATATTTTAACTTTATCCACATACTCATTTGTCATCAGCTGCAGATATAGATATACAATGCAATACAAACTACTATAGTATATTTGAGAAACTTATTACACATGAACTTGACGACTACAAAGTCTGAGATATACACGTTGTCTTTCCAATAATTATGCACTAGCTACCAATGTTTGGATGCATTTTCATGACTTTCCATTGAGTCGCAATTCTTCAAACATTGTTGTTCCTTTGTTCAAGCAAGCTTGGTAATGAGTTTTCAACTGTAGTTGCTTGTATGCTTGCGAAGATGAATTATATTAGGTATGCTCCCCATTGCAAAAACAGCAACAAACCAATGTATATTATCTTACCTAACATTTACCCCATGATACCTTTCAGCAGATGCCAAGAAGATGGACAATCAGGGAGGTGTGGTCCGTAAATGGGCATAACAGGGCGTATGGAGGGGTAATGGAGTCACAGTGAGCAGAGAGGCAACCTATTGGATTAACCCCCAGTGTGACACCGTACGTACGTGCATGCACATACGCACACTCGCTCACACACACATATGCACGCACATAAGCAAGAGTGACGGGGGTACACACACGTAAACTTTAACATTCATATCTTAGAGTAAGCCACTGAATTAATTACAACCACAGCCAGTGTGTATGGGGAACTAATAGGAAGTGACAGGGGCTGCGGCGATGTTCTCATCACTGCAGGCTTCCTGCGTCTCTGTGCCCCCCCATCACACACACCCTTCTCCCTGCAATCACCCAGCTTGACATTTCTGTCTTTGTACTTTGGTCACTGGTCATTCTTTGAGCAGCCCGTACGATCAGCACACGTACTGGCATAACTGTATGAGAACGCAGACGGTATGCGCAAGACGGAATCAAACTAACCCCCTTTCTTGGGATGTTCATTTTTTTCCTTCCATAGCCAAATATATGGCAGACAATTTTGATTGTGGATTTTAGTTTTATCACGAAAACCCTCTTGAAACACGAACGAGATTTCAGTCTTAATCTTCATTTTTGTCTTTTTGCAGCACTTGTGGTTATACTGCATTTTGTTTTAGGGAAACCTTAAAATATGCAACAAACATTTCAATTTAAACTATCCTTTACCAACTGGCTCACTCTTTCCGTCGCCTGCAACTGGCTTAACCTGCGATGGTTTCTTCCTATTGCTTCTTTACAGAGTATCTCTTAACACGCGGCAAACATGAGTTACTTGAGCAGTTACAGATGATAAGTCCGCCTTAGGGGTCTGTGATTGGATGACTGTTAACAATTGACGGATCAACACTGATAGACGACTTCTTTTCAATCAGATCTGACTCTCTAGGTACCCCGTCAGTAAAAAGCGACTGCTGTTTTATCATATCCGCACTTTGTAACCTAAGACACTGTATATGGGAAAAATACATAATTCTGTATGGAACTGAGGATTTTAGTTCAAAATGCAGGGCATGTCTTTATTGTATGTTAAATATTGAATCATAGAGCTATACGTAGAAAAAGTAATCCATTAATCTCTGACCTGTTATGCATAAACATGCAATTTTTATACACTTTCACTCAGAAATGTAATAACCAAATGACCCCATATAAAGACCAAGAAATGTAATGGGAAATATGTATTTTCAAACTGCACAGAATTTTTGAGCAAAATTTTTAACGTCTTCATTGGTCAAATTTAACAGGAAAACATAAAGGGCCTTGATTTTTGTGACTAACAAGGGTCTGGTGTGAGATATGTAAAGTCGATTTTTTCCAGGCGATCCGAGCCGTGTCCCTCGTTTGCATCAAAATCAGGTCGACGCGCAAATCGCAATCCGCACACGCACACAAAGCAAGAGTGACGGGGGGACTTTTAAAATATAGAATTTTAAGATAATGACGAGTATAACCGTTCAACTAATGATTAAGGATTGTCCCACGCTGGTATTATATTTATGAATGACGTCGTCCAATTCACAACCGGCGGCGCGCCGATTAATCTGTCTGCGCATCCATCAAATACACCAAAATTGTTTGGAATTAGACTCGCTCTAATGCTCTTGAATTAGTTTGTTTGTGAACGACGTATCGGCCGAGCGTAAGAGAAGTCAGAATTAAAGTGAAATCACAGCAAATACCTCGAATGACCTCTCAATTAATTATGTAATCTGAGATAGAGTTTTCCTTCCCCTCACCTCTCCTTCTCCTCACACCCTCTTCACACCCCCTCACTCCTCAGCCTTCACCTTCTGCTCACCACCTGTACAGCGAAGCAAGTCCCTCCCCTCTCTCTGCGTGACGCTTCAAGCTGTTCCACAACAGCTCAAAGCATTCAACGTTGCTTAATATATTTTACATCTTATTTGCAACATTGGATCTCCTGCATGTGGCAGGCGGCCACTTGCATGACTGGATGCTACCTCAGGCCAAATGCAAAAGGTTAAAGGTCTGACATTTGAACACAGCAACGACAGCGGGGTTGATGTTCATCATGTACACGTGATGCTGTCTGTGTGAACACACGTACACAAACATGCATGACAGGCATGTATGAGTGGAAAATATATGCATGTGAATCTATGCTTTCATACAATTCCCTTCATCATGCAAATATAGTGCAGTATTATGGAACAACTTGATAAGATTTTTTTTGTGGTCATCACATCTGCTTCATAGCCTACAGGCACACAAGATTCATGCTTTAGAAATTGTCCTCTCCTTTCTTTAATTGGCAAACATTTTGTTGAGCCCGAACCTCTGAAGTTGAACACTCTTGAGCTGATACAGTTTGTAGTTCAATCCAAAGATTGGAAAAATAGGTTTCTAAAGTAGCCTGAAGAAACCCAAAAGATGCAGTTGACTTCATCAAAGGTTTTTATCTTCAGTGAATTTATTTATGCTCTGCTAAAAATTGGACATCTAAGACGGACCATCTTTTACTTGCATACATTTACTTGGATTACGTGATTGGAGGATTCTTGTATAATCTGTTTATGTGAAGAAAGACTAAATGAGAGGGAGGGGGGTGGGTGGATGGATAGTGGAAGACCCAAGGAAGGTAAAAGGAGAAAACATTTTCATACTGGCTCTCACACGTGCACGCTCAAGATTATGGAAGGATGACAAGAGAGGAGCGATGATTTCAGCTCCTTACTAAAGATTACAGTTCCATGACTCCTCTTTTCTCACTTGTTCTCTGTCCTTTTATAGATGAAAGGCCTGCCTTTATTCTGTCAATCGCCTCAAGTCATCTGAATTAAACATTGATTTTATCGTCATTTTAGTCACTGCTACTATGATGCCCAGCTGCCTTCTTAACGTTTCATCGGTATGCAGTCAAAGCGAAAGCAATATGTGTGAAAGAGATGAGAGGGAAGGCAGGGAAGAGTGAAGATGTGGAAGGGAAGGCGATTGCAAGAAGACAAGCTTTGAATGAGAGTAAGAGAGGGACACGGGATGCCCAGGAGGAGGACTCAAGAGGGATGAGAAAAAGGAAGGAGGAATTGTTGGAGATGCAATTAACAGACGGAACAAGGGAGGGAAAGAAACGGTTGAGGTGAACGTTAGAAAGAATTCTGCTTGTTTTTGTGTGTAATGTTGAAATATCTCTTTTCCACCTCCTGTTGGCCGACGCCCGGCGTCTCTTTTACGCTCCTCGTCTCATTGTGGCTCACACCAGAAGAACTACACACTTTGTTTCCAATCATCTGAGCGGATGCTTTGATGCATCCAATTGTTCAGACACAGTGGAAGAAAAAAACTCCCAAAAGCTTTGGTTTTACATCTTCTAGGGAGAATAATAGAAGACAATGGCCCCAGAAGAGCTCACAAATAAAATAGGTTGACCCCTCACTGGGATGCTTTGCTCCCTCCCTTGGCCCAAACTTTTTCCTCCTCGATGTTTCCCTCTCGTCCTACATGGGTGGTTTGTTGTTGCTCACCCGGAGGAGACAAGGAGATGAAAGGGAGTCTGTCTCAGAGGAGCGCCAGCGTCGATGAACGGGGAGGCCGTGTACTCCCCGCAGCACTTATCCCCGCAGCGGCACGCCATCTCTGGGAGGTACAGGCGAGTTCTCCGCTTCCCTTTCACCCACCGTTAAAAGTGCACTGAGTGCACACAAGGTCTGGAGAATGTTGTCTCTGCACTGTGCATTTTCACAGGTGGCGGGACACTTCAGGGCGGTCGGTATTCACAAATAAGTGCAGCATAAGTTATCGACCTTGCCAGCAACAAATGGGTATTTTTTCTGAAATTATTGAATATCTGCGTCCTTCCCTTCTTCCGCTCCAAAAAAGCCAAAAATCATACTCATAGTACTTTAGAACAATGCGCTACAGGTTACAGTTGTTTACAGTAATATTAAATATAATTCTCATTGTTATTTTCAATTAAAACTTATACCTGCTATGTATGTACGTATGTATTTTAATATTGGCCATTATAGTGATACTTGGAGAGATAGGCTATGTTTTTAGCTGGTACTTGTTGGATTATGTTTGAGAACCACTGATTAATGAAGTTACGTATATGTAATTTGAATGTTAAATTTCAAGGGTGGATTTATGCAACAAGGACCTTAAATCTTTATCTTGAGTGCGATGCATGCAATGTGGGTTGCTCTTTGCTTTCCTTTTGAAATCGCATAGCTGCAATTTCATGTGCTGTGGTTGACCTGCTGGTGACAATATATTCCACAAAGCATTACATTTGTCAACCGTAGCCCGCAACAGCCTCTTGTGAATTCTCTTATTCCAAGTGGCGTTTTTGTAGGCTGAAACGCCACATTTTTAGGCAGACACATATGGCATTCACTCTAGCTGTTTTTTATGCTCTCCATCCACCCGCGCTCATCCTCACTTGGCTTGGGGGTGAGTTGGAGCCTGTCAGTCAGGTAAATTTAGATTTCTGACATATTTACTTCTGCATGGAATCACGCCTCTGTGGAGACTCTATGCAGTCATGTGCCTGGTCCTTTCGTGAAATGAAGCCAAACGTCACTGATACAGTCGTTACATAGGATTGCTGAATTAGTCGTGACACAGGTCTCCCTGCCAATGAATGAGGAACGGCAAATGGAGTCTACTGAATCGTAGAGTGCTTTTATCGACACCATGGTGTTCAATTTGCTTTACAAAGTCTTACTTTCACCCATCCACACACCCATTTATCTGCGCAATATGCTCGGACACACCGTGTCCCCATTTGGAGCACATGCAGCGTGCGCCGGCACTCTGGCACTTTTGAACAACGTTCTCATTAGAAATTCAGAACGTTATTCAAATGTGCCGTTGAGTCAACCAGTCGAGACGTATGAGCCAGATAGTAAACCGTTGCGTTGGGGGTGGTCGCTTCGTCACTGTCTGTAAACAGGGATGATGAATCATCGGCAAATAACTATGTTTTTGTTAAAGTTTGTCTTAAAATAGCTTACCGTATTTGCCTTGAATTGTGTCCCATAAGTATGTCTCTTAGGCATTGCATTTTTGGGGCTCCTAAGGCAAACTGATGCTGTTTCGCACATACCGGTAGTATTTCTATATACGTCGTAGATATCATCAAAATGAATGTTGCATGACACTACTCTGACAAGTACGATTTATCCCAAGTTACTATTTAAGTAAATGTAGCTCATTACTACCCACCTTTGCTCTTGTCTGAGGTCTTTCAGCAGCACATGGTGACCCCCTGAGGGTGCACCTCTCTGATGGGAACACACTGGCCCATTTGGGTCAATCCATTTCAATGTCTATGTATTTCTCCTTCACTCATTTTCTTTGCTGCAGTATCCTAGGTCTGAATAATTCAATCTGGATTTCCTCTCATGTCATGTCTCAGCATGTCACCTCAACCCCTCCCATGTCCCTCAGTCATGCCCAAGTGTTTGAACACAAATCATTTAGAGGCTGCTGATCGAGGAGACTTGAGTTCACTTTGCAATTTGGTGCCTTACATAAACTGAGAAATGACGAGTAAAAGAGACAAAAGTTGAGTCACTGTGAAAATGAGGGATCAGTTGGATATCTGTCAAAAATGTGGATAGTTTTTTTGGATCAGCTGAAGAGTAATATCCAGCTAAGCTTGTTCATTGCAAGCAATTAAAGCACATAAACACGCACATAACTATGTCCTTGTCTACCAAACTTTCTTCTTCCCAGTATCTCTTTGGCCACTCTCTCTTTTCTGCCTCTCTTCCCTCAGGTGCTGTATTACCATAATGGTTCCTCATGATGCACAAAGCAGACGTAGGCAAATACAGCATGCCAGGATGCATACCAGCAGAGCTCAACACATTAGATGTCATTTGTGCGCACCGTACGGTCGTTATGTGTTAAACAGTTGAGCGGGAAAACTGCACGAGTGGGCAGACAGTGGAGGTGTCGCCGCGCTCGCATGCGAAGAGCAGCGAGGATTAACCACAGGGATAAAAAATATGGAATCAAATCAGCCTCTTGTCTTTATCTACATAGATACTCAGTGGGCTGAACTGGGGCTGATTAGTGTGCGATGGCCCAAACGCTATATAAATCTGCTCAGAATGGTGACAGATGCGTGTGAGCGTAGTTTGCATGACACTCTGGTTTCTTTTCTCCTGAACTCTCTGGTACATTAACAATAAGTCATTATGTATATTTAATATGGGCAAAAGTGGTGGTTCAGACTTTGATTTTTGTTGTCTCTTGGCATCAGAAACTGCTCCCACTCTGGTTGCAGTTACCTTCAGAGGCTTCTTCAAAGCAGAGTGAACCCTTGTTAAATGGCTCTGTAAGAGTGTTTGATAGGTCTTGGGCTGGTAGATGTGTCTCCCACCTTTCACAGAAGGTGTAGATGAAACATAGAACCGGCAATGCTTCGTAATCATGTTTGCTAGTGGAGTGGTGGAGCCATATTTTGAAATTCCCACAAGAAATCTCTAAAATGTTGATTTGGATTGTCGGTTATGCGTGCAAAGTTTCATGAGTTTTCGCTCTGGTTCGAACCCTCAAAAACACCGTCCTTTTCTTTGCACACAGCACATTGTCATGGCAACCGCGTGCGACAAAATAAAAAGCCTTCGATAGCTTTTCATCCTAAATATGTTGAGATAAAACATTCAAAGTTTGAAAATGATCAGATAAAACCTCTAGGAGGAGTTTCTTGACACATGACCTCTATAGAAGGCCAAAACTCTGACCAACACAACAGGTTCGCTTGACCAAATGGCTCCAAAAGACAGCATGATTTTTCTCTGTAAATAGCGTGGCAGCTGCATGTGTCGAAATACGTACAAAGCTTTCAGTAACTACATAGAAAATAGATCAATGGAATTGTTTTATTCTCTCTGCTTTGTTTCAGGACTGGACTCCATTGCCCAGTCTCAAAGCCACTCATTAGCCGTGCAGTCTATTACTTTGCTGTCTCTTTACTTTCCAAGAACACAGACCCTGTTTTTTTCTATGCATTATTTCCTTCTCGTATTTGTGTATTGCATCGGGTGTGAGTGTGGAACCTGAGGTCCATCACTGCAGTAGGACGATCGTGATGAGTAAGTGTGTTGCCGCGGGGAGATGTCCCGTCTTCCTCATAAATATAGCAGAACCTAAAGTGCAGAAAAATGTTTCTTTTTGAAAGTGGACAAAAAAGAAAGGGGAAATGTGTACTGTAAATGAATATTTCAACATTTATATAAGCACCAGGCTCCACTGCAATTTAACAGTACGCCAGTTTAAAAAGTGGTTCATCAGAATATATACATATTTTTGGGGCTTTTTTTTTTCTTAGGTTCTTTGAATGCAAGTGAGAAAAGTTTGTTTTTAAGTCCAAAACGAGATCTCAGAGTTCACTTGAGTCAACTAGCTTTATTGTTTAAATAACAAAAAATGGGTAGGGGGATATAGTGTTTCCATGGGCATTGCTTGAGGGCATCACACAAAGAGCGCCAGAGAGAGAAACAGAGAAACACTCTGTCACCTATCAATCTCTACGCTACAGTTTTTGTTTATTTGACTGCTTCTCAGGTGTATCTGGATTGTTTTCTCTTCAATCATGAAGGCTTATAAGTAGTCGAAAGTCAAGTGGGACAAATGCGTTTTTGACTTGAGGCTGTCAAACTGTCACTTTCCATTTTGTGTGCACTTGCCTTTGCCATTAGGGCTCCTGTCACCATTCTCCTCCGTTTGCACCCAGATGGAACAAATAGTGGAAAATTAGCCTCCATGTTCACGTGGCCTCACATCATCGTTAAAGTCCGACGCGCTGGTCGGGAGAGTCAAGAATTCACTCATATTTCCATCCACTCAATCTATTTCACAGTCAACGCAGATGTGAGAAGTCAGTCAGTCACAGACCAAGAGAGGTCGGTAGAGTGCTTTTCATTTAGAGTAATATGTCAAAAGCAACCCGCCAAATTGAGGAAGAGTATTTAGTGCAAAAACTACTCAAGTAAAGAGTGATTGATAAGTCATGTCTGACTTATTTTTTTAAAATAACGCATTATCGTTTTATTCATGAAATAACAAAGGCAAATTCAGTCATTCAGTAAATGGTATGAAGCAAACTTTCATTGTTTACACACACACACACACACACACGCACACACACACACGCACACACACACACGCACACACACTCACATTTGCTGCAGGTTATTTACGTAACTATAGTTTGTGGATTCTGTTGTTTTAAATTTGAGCTCAGAGGAGTGACTGTCAAAAGCAATGGCTATTTATGAACCCCAAAGCAGACTATAACACAATTATTGTAATTTCCTTCCGATGGGTTAAATTTTCTGTCACCATAGACCTACAATCAATGTGCAAGACCCTTTAAAAATCCAGTTGATGGCTCAAGTGCTCAAGGTACAGAACCAATATCATAACTAATAATCATGTTTCAAAATGACTAGGTTATTAGTTATAAATAGTAGATTGAATGAAGAATGATTGTAGGGCGCTTGGATGTGTTAGGGTCCAGTCTTTTCAAATTTCATCCACTCGGGAACAAATGCATTTCACAGCATTGCTCTGAATATGCTTACAAGTCAAAGTATTTCAACTTGACATTCATGACATTGTTTTTTATGGCTGACATATCTAAATAAAGAGAAATAATATTTTGAAACTTTACAAAAGTATTTCGGCAGACGCATGGTGCAGAAGAGAATTGGTGCCACAAAAGTGTGGAATCATTTCAAACTTAAAAAAAACTTCTTGTGTATCTATTTATTAAGCGAAGCTGCTTTTCAACAGCAGTATGTCAACTATGATCCAGAAAATATCCACTTGCAGAGGCAAGTGATTCAAAATATCATTCACCACGCACAATGTAGTTGCTATTAACGTGAGCCTTGCATTTGTTTCTCTTCAATGAGTTGGTCATATCTTGTGTTCCATAGCACAGCACCAATTGTAGCCAGGACCCCCAAAAATTATACATTTCTATTTTTCACTGTTGCTTTTTGCTAGTGATTTAAATCAGTGGTCCCCAACCTTTTTTGCGCCACGGACTGGTTACGTGTCAGAAATATTTTCGCGGACCGTCCTTTATATGAATAAATAATATATTTAAATAAATGGTGCATGGTTATATGGGGCAGCACACGAGCAACTGTGTTGCAAAATCTTCCATGGTAAAATATATTTTAGGGTTAGGGTTACTAACCAGGAGCACTAACCATTACACTATGGAACCCTCATACTGCATGGAAGGTACATATATGGTTTTATCGAGCCTAACCCTAACCCCTCACTCCCCGGTTGGATCATTGTTGTCGTAATGTCTTCACGTCCTTTGTGTCACGTCCCTGTCGGTTAGTCCTCTACGAGTCTGTCTTTGAGTTCTCCAATAAAACCTGGTCCAAGCTGCATTTGGTCGCCCTGCTCCATCCGATCCGTGACAGTCACGTGACCGGGACGAGCGTCTTGACCTGAATTAATTGATCGTCGATAAATGTTTTTATTTTTTTTCGGTGTGGCTTGGCGGTACCAAGTGACCCATGAACCGGTACCGGTCCGCGGACCGGGGACCCCTGATTTAAATGACGCTGCTATGACTCTTTTAAGGCTCACGGTAGTGGGATTACCCCAATCTAACAATGCAGGGATAATCGCGATGTTCATTCACAAATGTATTTAGTGTAATGGAAGTACAAAAATTGGATTATCCAAAAAATGTGCAGTCACTTTGTGCTGCCTGGTATCATTGTCACGATAGAGATTATATTATACTTTGCAAATACCAAGACTTCTTATACTTTCTGATTCTGGGAGGGCAATGAACTCTGAAAAGGTGTCCCACAATGATACTACAGGACAGAACCTCTGCTGTGAGGGCAATCTCAAGCATGTGCTTTTAGTCTCATGACAAATCGTAAATTACTTATTTCAAATATCATTAGGGACAAAATGAAACCATCTTAATCCTTCTTTTCCCACGTTGCTCTGAAATTATTGGTGTCTGTTGTCTCCAGTCTGTGGTACCAAAGGGGACAGATGGAGGAATCCCTTTCTCATCGCCCACTCCTGCATCAGCTTTCATCTCCTGGGGGGACTTTCATCTCCCTCAGCACCGAGGTGTTTTCAAATTAAATACTATCTAATGAACTGGAAATCTGCCCCTGTGTGTGTGTGTGTGTCCGTGTGCGTGCGTGTGCGTGCGCAGTAGTATTTGGAAGTGCTGTGGAGAAAAATGAAAGAAAAACAGTGTGACAGATTAAAAGAGAAAAGTATTTGCATTGCAATCTAGTGTGTGGCGTCATGAAAGCACGTGCTCCTTAATTGTACATCTTTGCAGCTCTAATTGCTTTAATTCTCTGTAATTAATCAGTAATTGCAGTGAGAGGCCCTGCACAGCTTCGCTTCTGAACACACTTTTTCGATATAGAGTACATAAATATAGATGAGCGACATGAGCTGGCTGACATTGTTGGCAAAGGGTAGACACAAGAAGAAAAGGAAAGAAGGAAATACTAGAACTGGAAGAAGCAATGGGGTAAGGAAGGGAGGGAGGGAGAGAGGGAGGGAGAGAGGAAGGAAGGAAGCAAGGAAGTAAGGAAGCAAAGATGGAGCAGTGGTTAGAATGTCTGCCTCGGTGCGGATGGAGGATGTGGGTTCAATTCTGGCTCTGTCCTTCCTGTGTAGAATATTTTCCCCGTGTCTGCGTGGGTTTTCTCTAGGTGTTCCGGTTTCTTCCCACATTCCAAAAACATACATGGTATGGTAGAAAAAACAAATGACCCAAAAAATGAATGTGCAAGTACCCTCCTTGCTTTATTATTTTTTCTGAAGAGGAAACAGAAGGAAGAACTGAGACTATTAAGTGAAGAAGGAACATTACATGGTAGCATATTTTTGTCACTTTGTCAAACACAAAAACTGTGCCATTCTGACAAAGCGGATTCATTCCAAAGATTTGCCGCTGTCACTCAATGTGTAGTTAACATGTAACCCAGTCACACTGTCATACATGTGTGTATGTTGACACATTGGTGTTTCTAAGGAAATCGCTGCACCAGAGATAACAAATGTGTGTGTGTGTGAGTTTGGGCATGGGGCATGGGGGGGTTTCGAGTCCCTCCCATTCATCATATTGTTGCAAGGTAATCCCCTCCCCTCTGCTCACTTCCATGGCCCTGGCTCCCTCATTAAATCCCAATTAAGACAACAGTACAACCCACACACACCTCATTGTACACAGGGTTTAGCTAAGGCTAGCAGAGTTGCTCAACAGTGTGTGTGCGTGCGTGTTCGAGAAATACTATATGCTTTAATGTGTGTACGTATGATGGGCAGGGGGTGGGGGTGCAGGGTGTACATTATAATGACCGCTTCACTGTTGCTTTTCCAGACGGCAGATGAAAGCCAACCTTTTACTAGAAGGTTCTCTAAATGAGAAATGGTGGCTGGTCTTGGGTGACCTGCTGGGCCTGTCACCTTGCTCTTGTGTGAGCTCCCCACCCGCACCCAACGCTGACTGGCTCTATCATCATTGCAGAGGTCCTCATTGATCTCCATCAATTTGTGTCACACTGGGGAGTCCCGAAACAAAGATGCGCCCGTCACATCAACATCCGAATCCAAGGGCCATTACCGCTAAGTCTCAAAAGAACAACCGGCTAACGTCTGTCATGAAGCAAAAAGGGTTATGAGAAGGATAGCAACTTTAATGTCACTGTGGCCATGCATGGACTTAGCAGACTGTCAGTGATGTCGCTGTTATGAAATGCTTGCTATTCATGTTGTCCTTCTTGAAAAAAGATTCCCCAAGATGCTCTCCCTCACCATACGATTAAGGGACCAAAGTTTTAAAATTTCTTTGAAAAGTTTTACATAGAATCATGGCATCTTACAAAAATATATAGTCCCTGAACTGGTCACCAGTCAGTCACAATAGTGTGAAAGAGTTTTTGCTCCTTTGGTGAGATCTTATTTATTTGGATGTTTGCCTGACTTAAATGATTACCATCATCAACAAAATTGAAATATTAGTCATAGACAACATAAAAAAGATGAAGTGCAGTTCCAAACATACCTGGTGTGAAAAATGACATGCCCCCTAAAGCGAATAACTATTGGGCCACTCGCCAGCACCAACCGAAATCAAGTGTTTTCTATAACTGGAAATCTCTCTTTCGCATCTCTGTGATGATATTTTGGGCCACCCCTCCTTGGTGGCTTCAACTTGGCAACACTGGAGGGTTTTCAAGCATGAATGGCCTTTTAAAGGTCATGCCATCGTATTTGTCTTAGATTCAAGTCTTAGATAAGGCCACTCGAAACATTCATGTTTTTTTCAAGCCATTCAGAACTTGACAATCATGCTGATTCCTTTTCAATCTCAAATACGCTTCAGATAGATGTCACAAACTGATTGACAAACATTTTCGCTCAGAATTTTCTGGCAAAGATAGAATTCATGGTTCTGTCTCATGTTGTAGTGCTTGACCTTGCTCTTAGTCTCGAGACCCATTTTTAAAAGTCTCGGTCTTATCTCGGAATCGAAGGCCTTTTTACTCGTTGTAGTCCCGGACAGGATGGACAGTACAACTTTGATCTTATTTAATGCCCGCAGTATCCTAACCAGTAGAATTGGGGTTTCTGTATTTGTTACATATAAGTCATGAGAAGGTTCACCATTTTGTACTGGCTGATTTAAGGAAATCAATAGGAGGAGGCTATGAGGCTGGGAAAAAAAAAAAGCCTCCACCCAGAAATTCATCATCACTGACTATGTAGGCCCGATAGTCTTTTATTTAACAGCAGCACTGAAAGGTCATGAACCCCCACACTGATCAAATTGACCATATAATCCATTCACAACCTCTTTTTCAACAACCGTGTCCACACGCATGCACACTTTGCCCAAAAGCGTGCCTCTGTCGGCTCAACAGTAGCATTAATAAGATCAAACTTTCTCAGTGAAACCCAACCTTTGTTTTATCCGATGGAGGCATGAAATGAGATTCTATTAATAACCGCAGCCCAATTGGGCTGGCTGCCTGACTCCCAACGGAGGCACCGCTGAAAAGGTTAGGTGCAGCAATTACGCAGGTGGAGTTGCAGAGGAGGTGAGGATGAGGAGGAGATGGCTCTGCCTTGATCACGGACTCTGAACGAGGTGTTATCAGCTGTGGCGGAGAATGGTTAATATGCGGCGGTGGGGGGTTAGAGGTGCGGTGTTTGTCAGAGCGGCGTTAATGACGCGACTTGTTTTTTGAAGTGAGGAGGTGCCTTTCCAAAGGCGATGTAATTAGAAAAGGACTTGTTGGGCCTGGCTCAGTCTACTGCTATGGCTTACTAAGCTCTCACATATTGGCCAATCAATACATGACAGTACAGAACGGAGACACACACTCAGACATGCAAACACAGCAATGGTGCAATACACTTGCTGATCACAATATTAGACACACATTTTTCACTCATACTGTCAGAAATATTAATGATAATGACCATAAAATATGATTGTACGTATATTTTAACATACTGTATATGTCACTCACAAATACCTCTGACAATGCCAAAACTGAGCATTACCTGAGCATGCGATTTAATATTAATTTTGCATACAAGACCTCTCTTATCAAATATGATTGATAGCCATTTGCTTGTAATTTTCCCAGCACCACATCCAGGCTCCCAGAACCATGTGAGAAAATTTGTTGTGATTTTGTGAGACCAAGATTGACTCTTTTGAGCCTACTGTAATTGCATCATCTTGGAATTGCAATACTGCACTTCCCCAAAAGTACCATGAGCACACACTTTGCCACAATATTAAAAAAAAAAAAAAAACTCCCTTCAAATGGGGATAAAAACAGAACCAGACGCCGGGCAGGGCAGCTATCTGCCTCAACTGTCTGGGTTGTGAGGAAATTAGAGACCTGTGGGTTTTAGATGGGAAGTGCCCAACAAATAACATCATAATATAATAACTAAGGAAAAACAAAATTCTCTTCATAGCGAAATTGATTGAAATTTTACAAGCCAATGATTCCCAACCAGCGTGCTTTGAAGATCCTAATCCAATTTGATTTAATCTATTTTTTTTGTCGACCGATGGCAAGGACAGGCAAGTCGAGGCTAGTACATGGTCTCCCAATAGATGTAGGGCTGAACGATTACAAAAAAATGATCTAATTGCAATTGTATTTCTTCCATATTGCAATTGTTATATAAGTCAAATGAATGCAAACCAATGTGTCTTTTATCATTTAAAAATTTCATGTTTCTTGAAACAATATGTAACATGAACTGCCCGCACTCGCTCAGCTTTGTGGCCCAAATTTCACACTTTCAAATTAGTGAGTGAATCGACAACAGACGTTATCTCAGTATTTCTTTTTTCTATTTTTTCTATTTTTTTATTTTTTTTTATTTGGCGGAATGCTGTGAGAGTTTTCTGACGTATAGGAAAATATGTAGTCAAATGGCTTGCTTGGCTCGATAAAGGTTGGGAAAGACTGATCTGCACATGTTGCAAGTTGGCAGTATTGTCACATGTCAGACTCATGCTGATGCACGGGTCACATATAATTGGACCCCTTCATATCTCATAATGCGGCCTTTCTCAAAAGAAAAAAAGATACACAGAGAGATTTGTGCCTTCTCTCTCCTCAAACCTTCTTTGTCTCTTTGTGGCAGCGTAGCAACACACCCACCAATGCTATTCTGCCGCTGCTGCTGACCCCAGTGGTTCAGTTAATTGGCTGTTAATTGCTATCCTCTCTACAAGACACAATGCATACGTGCAGCTAAATTTAGCCTCATCACTTCAATGGCTCTTCATGCTAAATTACAACTTTCAGTCAGACACTGAAGGCCCCATTGTGGTCTGCTGTTGTCCCTCTCTGTGAGTGACTGATGGGAGACACACACATATCCCACCCTCCCTTTATCTATCTAGCATACTTCTTCTTCCTCTTCTATCAGCTGCTGTACATCTCTGTGTGACACCTGGATCAGGCGACAGCATCTCCTCATTCTCTGTCTGTGACTCCCACCTACTCAGTTTAAAACTGCACCTGTCAAAAGGCATTCACTGTGGCCTATAAAAAAGAAAATTCCAACAGGAATCTATCACAATGAGAAAATGACGTTTTCACGTTTCTGTTTGGCGTTACAAGACGCATGGTCTGGTTCTGAATCTGTACTGTTACCGACCATTCTGTTTGGGGTTTGTCTGCTATCCCTCAACCGTGAAGCCTTAAAGGTCAAACTGTACTGTAGGCATCAAGCACACCAGCTGCATCTGACTCATGTGGTATTGCAACACTCATAAACACATGGGGGCAGGGCGGTGATTGTCACCATGTGACTTTGACTGATGGCATGAGCTAAGTGACGTGATTTCTTGGAAATCACGGGTAAATTTCTCCGTTCTTCATCTACCCCTCTGTTAAATCACCATATTGTTCTCTCTGCATCAGTTTTGGCCTCACATGTTGAGTCGAGATTGCGAAGTGGACTATAGGATCTACAAGTGAATGTGATAAAGAGGGTGAAACACCCTGTGTGCAGGGAGCTTCTGATTTAGGCTCTTGACTTCACTTAATGCTGAGTCCTGATTATCCCTCAGGAGCTTGTCGGAAGGGCGGTGACATCGAGTGAAGTGGAGGCCCAATCAGTTTAATATGTTCTTGCCCCCATTGGCCTAACCCCTTAACAAAAGCGTTTCCCTCTTCAAATAAGATGGAAGAGGCCGCAGCAGAAAAGCTTGGTATGATTATATCAAGCATTCAAGATTTGAAACAGTAAATCTTGACCTGGTTTGTCTCTCCAACTGTGAGGTGTGTACATGTAGGCGATAAATCTGCCGGCTCTGACATGATAGCTGAGTAACATAAAGTAACCCGCAATTGAATGACCAAAGAGAACAAATATCTTTCAATGTTCTGAAGTCAACAATAAACATTCTTAGAAACGGAGCTGCAGTTTCTAGTACAGCACGTAAACAGTCAATGATATTTTCTGAATTTCTCTGATACCGTATTGTCCTGTTGTGGTTTCATCCAACCCCAGTCTGGTCTAAGGATTGAGCTGGTGTCACATCCACTGCACTTTTTTAAGGTTGCTTTTCCTGAGGCACGCAGCAAAGAATGATTAGGGAAACAGCCATGCTGATGTTATTTTACCAGTGGAGTCTTTTATTCCACAGTTTGGACCAAGTTTCTACAATTAGATGTGACAGAGGGGGTACGTTCCACACAAATTGACTCAAATAGATGGGAACAAATTCTGCTGCAAGCGATCTCTGTCAGCGCCTCATTCTGATGAAGATGCGCACACACACACCTAGAACAAGGTATGCTCGAACCTGAATAAAAGAAGGGGCGGATACCCCCGTCATTATGGCAATTGTCGAAATGATCATTCTCAAAAGACACACCGTGGTTATCGTAATCAGATCTGTGGCGGCACGCAGCTCAAATGGAACGCAGCGTGAACTTTGCTCACAATAATTGGTAGAGAGGTTGATGCATGTTAGCTGCGAGTGCATCTCTAGTATTTACACAGTGCTATTATCTCAGCGTATAATACCTTGCTGATTATCTTTTCAATGCAGGCATTGCTATTTTAACCGTTATGATAATATCGTGGCTGTGATAATCCACACAACCGGTGCGCTTTCAGATGCTAATGATGATAGTGGGTGGTCCTCACGCACCAGCGGTAATGGCTGCTTTTTATAGTGACCCAACTCGTGATGTAAATCTGTTGGTTGTCAGGCCTACTGGCAGGAGAAATGGCAGACAGGGAGTCGATCGATTAGGTAGGGACAACGAGACACCTGTCAATTCCGAAATGTTGCCTTTGACCACATTCAAGAAGCAAGTGTCCCTAAAACTCTGCCCTGCTTTTTGGGATGTTTTATCTGGCTATCCCTTCCATGCAGACACACATAGAAACACGCACACACCTCCACTGAGTCTGTCCATCCAAAGTTGCTGAGATAAGAAGATTGAGTTTTCCACTCAGTGGAGCGAGAGTGCTCTTACGTCTCCCCCCACGGTCCACCCAGCAGCACCTGTGTGTGTGTGTTTATATGCCCTCATGACATTTTGGGTCGAAAGTGGAGGCGGGCAAAACACACAGGTGCATTCCGAATGTCTATAATTCTTGAATACAAGAGTGTGTGTGTGTGTGTGTTGGGAAGGTATCAATCAGGTTTTAGAGCTTTGCAATTAAACACATCATCATCATCCCAGGTGAGACATACTTGATTTTGGCCTCAGCATGGTTCCAAAGTTGGACAAACTGAGGAGGGTTTCTTCTTCAAACTTTTACTTCGCCTTTCTGCCTCCCTTGTTCAATCTTTCTCATCTTTACACTGGCTGTGTCTTACCCCTTGCTGTCTCTCATTCTCAACTCTAACCTGGAAAAAAGACACCTGTTATCCTGCAAATGAATGCTCATTCTTTTTTTCTTGCCGCCGCTTTAATGGCGACACAGTACAAGATTCCCGCTGTACAAAAAGCATTTGAATGTAAAATAATCCAACCACCGAAGCTGCTTCAAATCTGTTTTTCTTCAGTTGGACCGAATCAAACAAATGTACATTACAAAATATCCTTTTAGTGTGGTTTTGAGAAGTTTGCTCGGATTTAAAAAAAACAAAAACAAAAAACATTCTGCACAGTAACGTCCAGTCTTTCATTCCTGTACACATTGCAATGAAGTTCTACGTTTCAGTGGTGTCATTTGGAATATCTATCACAAGCCAGACAAAGGAAAAGAAAAACAAGAGCTGTTAATTTTCTAGATGCTTGAAGTCCGGTCTCGAGTGACAGTGTGCGCAAGTATTGTACATGTTTGACCTTTCTTGTATATTTTCGTGTAATTCTCACTTGATGAACCTCTCAACATCAGAGGTCCTACTCTGTTGGTACGGACCCCAAAAATTATTTGACTTCCCCAAGAAATAAAAATCCTCGGATAATGTCTTTGTCTCTACAGTCGAGCCACCGCAGTTGTACTCGGAGTGTCTGCGTGTTGTCGGGTCTTAATGTTGCTCCCCGCTTTTGCCTCAGCTGTTTGTTTCTCCACTCTGCTCTGGCAGACTCATTATCTTCTCGACAAGCAGCGTGCGTTCGTCAGCACCGATTAGCGACATTTCATTCTGAAATCGTTCAAGTGAGACAGTTTGATATTTGACAAATGAAGATATGTCGGTCTCTAATCTTCCTCCGCTAAACTGTGTCAGTCCGAAAAGATGAAGGCTTGGGTTAAGTTTTCACTCGCATTAAAACTCGGATTGATCGTAATCCAAGACAGACCATGTCAAAGGCAAGAGAAGGGGAGCACATGAAACGCTTGCTTGATTACTTTGTAAATGAAAATACATCAACTGTAATTAAATTGCTGAGTTCTCATAAGTGATGTGCAAATTTACATATCTAATGAACAGTCATGTCGTAAACACAATTGATTTGCAGGCTTTTTCACAGGCGATAATGACTTTGAGATTATTGTTTTAAATGAATAGCTTTGTTGTACAGCCAAGCCAGAGGAGAGAAGATGATGAGCGAGGGGGAGACACTGCACAACTTTCAAAGTTCCCGAAGCAATGTTTTTAAACGCACGATAAGACAATTAGACTGCCCTATAAACCAATTACTGTAGCTTTAATTCCTTTTCAGATTAAACTGCAATCGTAATAAAACGGAGCCTCGCCGGAGATATTTGTAAGCAAATGGTAGGCGAGAGACACAATTGTAATTAAAGGTGGAGTCGTATTTTCCTCCTTAAACAAATATTTAGCAAAGAGATAAAAGTGCTGAAACTCCGTAGTACTCCGAAAGTACTCGTGGGTCTCTTTGGCGCCCTCGCTCTTTGTCTGTGAGTGACTAAAAGAAGCTGCTTTGCATGGCCCCCACTTGCACACGTTGCTGATGTTAACAGGAGGTGAGCCAGCTCCACGTCCTCCCTGACAGCGTATCACGACAATCTGATATGCGTGCGGATTCTTTTTGCTTTGAGGCTTCAAAGTACGGGGCTTAACTCACACAACAAGAGGAACTTACTCTGCTGTTGTTATTGTGAGAAAGTGCCGCTAATGTTATTATCGCTCAGATCCACCGCAGGCTTGTTCCCATGCTGCCAGCTAATGTTGATGATGCTCCTCGCTCAGTCATCGCCTTGCACACAAACAGCATTGCCTCTGATGGACTCAAAACAACTCCTTTCAGCGCCACTGACTCCCTCTTATCATAATTAGATTATTTTAATGATCTTGTTACTAAACCACAGACACTGCACTCGCACACGCCCGGAGGGGGGGAAACCACGGTTGAGCGCACCGTATGAATTTCACATGAAGCCGGGGAAATGTCCGAGGGTGACAATAGATGGCCGCGTGGATGTGTGTGTGTGTATTAATGTGAGCATGCAAATGTGTTATGTGCTTCACTTTGCCCGAACAAACACAACCTAGTGGTACCGACGCCGGCCGACGGAGAGCGGGAATCTTGTGCAGAGGAAGTGTTTGCATAAACCAGCCCTGTGCACTATCAGTCAAACACCACAGCCAGAGGGGGCTTGATTGTGGCGTTTTATCATCGCCTATTGAATTATCTGGATTAATTTAACACATTTAGGATTGTGTGTTTTCCCCAGCTCACGACTCTTCTGTCTTTTCGTTAGAGATAATTGCACTAAGTGGGTCATCTCCGTCTTGTCTCGCTTCTCTCTTTCCACATAGTATTAGCATTTCCAACTTCTTCAACAAAGTTTGGCCAAATCTAATGATTCACGTCATGATTCACTCAGTGCTTGGTGGCTGAAAGCCTCGGAAAGTAGGCGGTTGACTCACACACTGAGTGTTGGAGTGCAGAAAGGAAAAAAGCATGGCTGCATTGGAGGTTTTTAAACTCACCTTTAATTTGATTTTCCTACACGTCTAAAGAGGGAGGGCATTGGCGTTGCACTCTAGTTTTGTTAAATTCCGATGAGGCCTCAGCTGGCCAGGAGCTGATGTCACAATTATTATTCATGCCCCAAGTGTGGAAAATTGCAGCAAACCCTGCTGTACTACGGTTCATCAATTGTGCCTCGGCTACATCGCGGATTGGTAAGCGATCGTATACAAGTCTTTACATGAATATAAATGAGTTTAGAGTTGCATACCTTTGTAGAGGCAGCGTATTGAAAAGCAAGAAGGACAGACAAAGAAACTCCCCGACTAAATCGTCATTATTCCCACAGAGCGGGAAGAACATGCTATATGCCTGGGGGTATTGTTTCATGCTATTTGTATGCAGCTCTGTGTTTCAAATATTTAATTCTCTTTTGCTAAACACTCTGTTTGTATGTTTTGCTGCTTTGTGTGTGTTAACGTAGCTGTAGTTGTTTGTAGGCTTATGATGACTAAAATCTGCGCTAATTTATGTTAGGCATCTATTCAACACGAGCACGGGGAGAACAGACAAATTCTGTATAGGATTGTCTGAAACAAATATATTGTGAAATAAATGACAAAGTTGAGATCCATCGGTGTGTCAGCAAAAACATTGTGTTGCACCCTCAAAAGGGACGACACATCTACATTCTTTGTTTGGGTAACTTTACTTTCCCAGTTCAGGTAGAGGTTTCTATCAAACAGGCATTCAGTAGCTTTTTTTTTTTCCACTGCTTATGGTGGGCTCTTTTTTTCTCTCTCACGCGCTCTTTGATAGGATATTATTATTACTCAAACTCTAACCTTTGGTTCCCAACAAAAACTAGTACAGTTATAGGAAATACATAAAAAGAACAAAGGTACAACAAAATAAGAATGCTCACCTTAGTGAAAACATATCTTATCATAGATGAATGAAATATGAATCCTTCAGCATTTGCGTACGTATCTATAAACAAGGTAAAACTTGAGTAAATGAATACAGTACGAACAGTACATGAATAAAATGATCATTCAGCGAAAGCTGATACAGTATGACGATTTTGTTAAACAGAGCATCAGTTAAGTAAATCCACTCATCGAACACTATATCTGCTGGATAACTGGTTGTTATGGAAACAGATAGTGGTTTCAGCTGTTATGTTTTTTCAGTTGCTTTGTCAACTTTGACTTTAGTTAAGGAGAATTTAATTCTGCACTCTAAACAGACATGTTGACAAGACATACGTAGACACAGTCAGTCAGAGTTTTACTCCTTTCTGCCAAAGGGAAGGCAGCCTCAGTAACTCTGCAAAACCTCACAGAGAAAGTATGGCTGTGAATTCATTAGACAACTCATTAACACATTTTTTTAATAGTGCCTAATTGACTGATGTTAGCTTATGAAGCTGTGCAGCTTCAGGGTGTGTGGTGGTACTGGGAGACTTCCTGCGAGTGCAGTCTAACAAGACTTGTGGGGCCCTATTGTCGTGCACAGTGCAAGTGTAGTTCAAAGAACAGTCTAACTGTGTGCAAAGTAGGCATTTCATTGTTAGGTGCACCGGGGGTACGTAATAAAAAACGTCATTGGTCTGCAACAATGACCAACAAGGCGCAACGTTGTCTACCAAATTCCTGAACACGAGAAATCTCCCTTGCCCAGGCACAAAAATGAAGATGCAACATATACCAAACATATGTGCATCAGTCTTCTATTTTGTGCCATACTTCTTACTTCTTCTTAGTATCTGTATTTGTACTTGAATGCACCTTACTTTTGCAATCTCTGATCATTACATAGGGAAACTGTATAAGAGACACAAACACATCATCAGTTGCTATCAAATCTAATTAAACATGTCTTGCATAGCAGGCATCGCTAATTAACATAATCTCACCACTTAGTGCTTGACCTCTATTTAGCAACAAGGTGTTGTATTTAAATATACCAATCTTCCACCAAATATTTACCTCGTGCATCTTGTCAAATTGGTTTAATTAGGTTGAAGGCAACATTCAGGATGAAAGCAACTCGGCGTTGTAAGTGCTGTAACCTAACAACGATGAATGCCTAAAAGTTAATAGAAAGTTGTATTACTTTTTCCACACGTGCCTTGATTCTCCTATTTTTGTGCTTGTTTTTGCACTTGGCAGGCTCTGCTGTCATTTTGCAACGCGTGAGCACCTGTGAATAATGCATGAGGAGCAATGCTTACTATTCCGCTGGTTAAAAGGTAATGAGGCATCGCCGTAATAAAAGCTTGTCTGCCATTGTTTTACCAAGTGTCTCACACGAGCCGTCGCTGGCCCCCGGTTCAAATGAAAACATATCCTTGTCGTCCCTGACGGAGCGCCGCGTTAAGAGTGCGAAAACAAGAAAACAAAACCAGGCCTATGGAGCAAGCGCCACTGAAGCCCCCCCCCCCAAAGCACAGCGCCATGATCTATCCCAGGCTATGAGCTGTCACTGGAGGCTTTTCATGTCTGAGCTCGGGAAAGATCAGTAGACTCCCCGTCTGAGCTGGGAGCTCTTTGATAATCGATGGAGCTTACAGTGGCGCTTTGCAACGACGGCGAACGTTCACGGCCCAATTAAATCGCACCGCTGTCCTCTCTTGTTTGTTCCTCCGGATTGTGGCGGCTATTTCCTGTTTGGCTTAAAATGAGACCTTGCGCTTTGTGAGCATGTCAAGAGTTGACAGCGTGGAGATGCGTTTGCATCACAAATCTCTTCCATTTTACTTCTTGGCACAATGTATGTTTTCAGCTCAGCCTGAAGATGTTTTCTGTTTCGTCGGAACATACGCACAAGGCTGACAGCATTTAGACATAAATGACAATGCTGTTAAATTTGTTAAAGCTTTAAAAATGAACTTTTGTCTGTTAATCTTTCTTTCTGATGCTTTGGCATAGCATCCATCCAACTACTTGTACATTCTAATAAACTTTACTCGGATCTAATTGGCTGATCAGATATTTGGCATTTTTTAATGCAAAATCAGTGGTCGGTCATTAATTGGATACGTAAGACATTACAGCAAGCACAATCTTGTTTACTCCTGGAACGTTCTCTGCTGCCATCGTTAATGATACAAGATTTCTTAGCATATTCATCTTGATTTTTTTTTTTTTTTTTTATCCTAAAAGTTTTATTTATTCTATTTTTTTGTTTTGCTTGGGTCCCTCATCCCCCACTTTGTTCTCCATAAAGTTAATGCCAGGACAGTCCCAATCCCTCGTGAGTAGTGGGTGATGACGGTACCTCCACTATCATACTTTAAATAAAGAAGTTGTTGAAATAGATAGGCTCGTTTAGACCACTATTTATCGGAACGGTCTTTTTTTAAATTTTTTTTTTTTTAACTTGCTGATCAGTGACTGGCTCCAAAATTTTGATCGTGTTAATTGTGCTTGAGCCTATCACAGCTCTCTTTGGGCATGCGGCAAATTTGTCACAGCCAATCGGAGGGCACAAATTGCACTTATAAGTTTTAATACCCAGCCAGACTTTGTGAAATCGTTTGGAATATAAAAATTATCATGCAGAAAGTTTTTCTTTATTGTATGTAAGGATGTGATGCCATTTGTTATCACATAATTATGAATGTTTTTTTGCTGTTCAAGTTTACATACCTTGATCCATACAACATTACTATCAAGGAACATTGTTTCGGTGGCAAGGAATCAGTATTGTGCAAGAAAAAAATATATATTGTGATGAGTGAGAAGAATCTCAGGTATGCCCAACCTCCAATCTATTTGTGGTCCACAGATATATAATTCAGTGGCTAATTAAATATTGAACGTGTACAGATGGTGCTACTGACCTGTAAATGCTCCTGTCTCTGTCAGCATGTGAACATACATGTACATGTGCATACATTACACTCACAAAGTACATTCACTTTGCCTTCACTTGGACGGCAGGAAACCGCAGTATCCTCTAAAAGAGTCTACGCCATAGGTTAATAAGACATCATTGTGCCAATATAGTGGCAGTGCGGAGTGCTTACATCCATTTTGGTGAATGTGTGTGTCCTTCTGTGACTCAAATAATGTGGTGAGAGCGGAAGACCAAACTAATGAAGGGAGAAGCAGAGAACACTTTTTGTCCAAGTCCAAAGACATCAAGGAAAGACACACAGCTTTAACTCCACAAGGTCATTTTGATTGCCATTGCCTGATTGAGAATGGGAGAAATGCATAGATCTATAAATGCACACTTACCAGGTGTGTGTGGATGCCTCTTCAGTGAGTGCTCAGATGCATCGTTGAATCTGTCCTCCAAATGTAACCTATTTCTCTCCCTTAGTGACAATTTGAGCACAGACACCAACAGCCAGTTGTAACCAAGTTTAAAAACACCTCAATTTCTTTATATGCTTTTTTCGTGATTCACTGCATGTCAGGCAGCACTGAGGTATTGTGAGAGAAATGCAAATTGACATCACAGTACTTGTGTTTGTTAGAAAAAAAACCTTGAAAAAAAGGACCTTGAATACAATTAGCACGTATTAAATTGCAATCACTTGTTATGCTCATGTGTAAAAGTAGCAACGATCTAAACGTTTGTAAATACTGTTACACCTAAGGATTTTTTTGCGTTAAGCATACATTTCAGCTTGCATGACAGCAATACCTTGATGTTGTATGACCATGCTCGTAACTTAAAATTCTCTTCCCAAATCACCCTTCCCCATTGTAATGTTTGTAACTGCCATTAATCTGTTACAACTTGCGTGCTCCTGGTGTGTGGGTTGGTCACCAGAGGTCAATACAAACTAGATCCAGTTACACAAAGAAGAGCTTTGCTACAGTAGTTTATTAGTGATTTATTTTTCATAGACAATAAAAGGAAAACATAAGCTGAGTCTGTTGTTATATTGTCTGGCGATGCTGCACCGTTGGTGTTAAAATATGTTACTTAAAGGATTAGAACACAATTCAATGCTATTCCTGAGGCAGAGTTGTGTGGTAGTTTTAAATACACGTTTAATTCTTCTTGTTTTATGGCTAGTTTGATAGCAAACCACAATTAGCAGGAGCAAATCACAATTCCAAGCCTTTTTATTAAAGAATTGTTCACTAGCTTCCAAACTGCCGCTTGTTGAGTTTGCTGCTATTTAAAACTGAGTTTGCAACAATTAATTCTCATTCGTTTAATGTGTCAGTTTTCCAATAATCTTCAATTAGGAGCCACAAACAGCTTAAAGTTTACCTTATTTGGAGATGTGCGAATGAGAAAGTGAGAGCAGGTGCAAGAAGTGTATTTTAATAAATATATGTGTGTTTTAATAAGTTCAACTATTCTTAAAATGAGTCAGAGGAGGGAAACTACATTCAAAATGTTTTTCATAGGGTATGGAACACAATGAATGGGGGTCACTGTACATCATTCCTGCTTGTAGGTGACATAGCACTTTCCTTTATGTCTTTCTTTTTTGTTTTCCCCCCGCTGAATTTTCCACTACTGTCTTCATGCCATCAATCCCTCTGTCTGTTGGCCTCACACCTCTCATTTAATGTCTGCTGTGGGATGGTCAGATCAATAGTCAGTCCACAATCATGCAGAGGCACACAAAGACATAGGTATGAGCAGGAAACAATTCATGGCTTTAACAATTGAGTGCTTCTTTGTGAGGAAGACAAATGTGTTTTTTGACACCTCGCCTTGGTTTTGATGGACAGGTGACAGGAAAATATCTCACAGTGCAGTGTTCTATTGTGTGAAAGCTGAACAAGTGAATCATTCATACCCATGTTGATAAAAATGACGAGTTTTGGGTAACATTGCTCTTATCAATCATGTTTAAACTCTTTTTAAAGTACAATGAAACCTCCACTGTTGAAAACTCAATTTTCGGACTATTAAATTCATATTGAATGTGAGTCTGCAGACTTTTGTTACGTTCTCTGAAAGCTGCGTCTCCATAAGATAAAAAAAAAAAGAAGCAAACAGCGATCTCTTACAGTAAGTGGGTGGCTAAATTTTATTCTGCTGAGAGACGTATGACATTAAGTGTGATGACAGTACAGAGTCAAGATTTTATGGTCGGCTTTAGATGTGTGATCTTATGGACAATTTTGATCAAAGTCTAAATCAACTTCTGGGGTTCTCTGCACTTTCCGAAAAGTGGTGGAAGATCATAGCAATTACTGCATGACCTGTGTTCTGAATCATTCACTTATTCCCCACCGCCTAATCACCATTTAGGGATTTTTATATAGGGGCCCATATATAGTGGTTCGCTCATGAAGTCAAATTAACTATAGTTTTCACTCTTCAAGCACTTGCTTGCTTAAGTCATAAACATTGAACAAAAAATAAAATTGATTAATATTGTATGGTTTGAAGCTGCTTGTGTTTTACAAAATTAATACAAAGCATTTGTGTCCATTGTTGTTTATCTGTATTGCGCTACTTGTATTAAAAATACTTTTAACTCCACACACCTGGATTTGAATAGTGGATGAATACGTTGAGCCAGATTGCTGGAAAATCTGCCGTCAGCCACTAGGGGGCATATTTGCATGATATCTTTGGATTGCTGTGATATGCTGTGATTCACGGCAATATATTCTGCAAAATGACAGCATTTTTTTTTTCTTCAATTCTTAAAGCAATTGCAATTTGTTCAATGTGAACCACAAATGGCCTCCTCCCTACACTCACTGCTTGAAAACAACGACAGAAACCCCCCCAGAATAAAGACATATTATGACTTTTTAGCCTCTCAGACATCCCCTTGCAGGGCAGTCACAGTTATTCAGTGCAGGACTCTGGACCATTAGGCAGCATCTCACTCCAAGCATGACCGATTCTTCTAGTCTCGCACACTCGCTGCTCCTTGGCGAAGTCAGCGAAGACTTCATTCCTTACGCTTCTGTCGTTTAAATCAGGTCGGATGAGTGTCACCGTCTGCATCCCCTTACTCCCCACCCCCACCCCTGAAAGAACACAATAATCTGATTCTGTCCACTCACACCCGTATCGTCTCGGTCCTCCTTTGGCTCCAACTCTTTCCCCAAACTGTAGCACTCTGTTACGCTTTTCCTATGATTTAATTAGGACTTCTGGTGTGGTTCTGTGGGCTCTTGTGTGGCTACTTAGCCATCACCGTCAGACTCTCCATCTCCACTCAGTGATGCTCAGGCCACTTTCTCAGCTATTACACTCTGTGCTCACTTTCAGCCCGGATCACAGAAGAAAAAGACAACCTCTCTACTCATGGCAACGTATACAATATGGGTGTTTGTTTGTGTAATGATGGAGTTTCGTTTGTCTTCTGATGCTTTTTCTCGACAATCTTTTCTTCCCATACAACCATATTAGTGTGAGTTACTGCCACATCATCCACAAGTCAAATTATGTACAGCATAATGCTTTAAAGCTGTTTTCTTTCACCTCGTAGAAGGTGCTTAGACTATGTGGAAGGTCTTAGAAGGAAAGAATAGTTCCAAAAAGCAGTGAGTGTTGGCACAAAAACTTTCGTCTTCTGCTAGAAGCAAAAGCGAAAGGTTTCTATAATTACTGAAACTCAATTTTGGGCTCATCAGGGGCTCTTTGAATAATTGCAGGTGTGTGCTGATCTTTATTTAACATCGATGTGAATGTTTAATTCTGAACACAGGTACATTTCCAGTTATCAAAGAATATGAACACTTGGGCAGCTACATTTTCCCAGTTACGTTTTTGTTCATACTTCAAATAAACTCTTTAAATTGAGTTGTAGAAATTTTAGGTCACATTAGAAGTGGACTGACTTTAGAAATGATTTACCTGGTTATTTGACCAGAGCTGTGTGGGAACTGTTTATAGCAATTGTATTTAGCGATGTAAGTATTAAACATGTGACAACATGTGAAAACAGTAAAAAGAATCACTCTACTCTTTAATAATCAATGACAAAGATAATTTGCATTGCAGAAGTGCCTCACTCGTCTCATTTTTAAAACCTTCATTAACTCAGTACACCTGTTGGTGAGGATGGTCAATATGAAATAAGCATTTTAAAATGACTGTAGCTCAAAGAAAAGAAACAAACTTACTCTCCATCATGTTTGTGTTTGTTTGTCCACCTGTCTGCTTGTTTGCTTGCAGCATACTTCTAGTGCCATTATGATCGTGAGACATGGACAGTAATCACATAGTGACTTGAAAATCCATCCATTCATTCTTTTTCTATAGTGCCTCATGAGGTAACAAGAGGTGGGCTACACTGTGGACCAGTCCCTAGTGCATTTGAAAATATTGTATGTTCACTGAAGAACCATACTTATACACTTGTACTCTCAGAAACACTTCAGTGGACGACATGAATCTGAAGTTTTATTTGTGAAGCCCTTTTCATACAAAGCTTTACAAATTAATCATTCGATCATTAAAATAATTAACAAAACACCCATACCCAGGACACACCCATTTTCATTTCTAGCGCTGAAATAGTTTGCAAAGAAATGCTATTACTGGTAACATGCTGGAGTTGATTACAAATAGGTCAATTTTAAATTGTAAGTACATTTATTGTAAATATCTATGAGTGAAGGTCTTTTCTAAGGCGGGATCAATGAAACTCCACGTAAGACAGTAAAATATAACATGACCTGATTAAATATGTCAGAGCTACTGCGTTCTAAGATGTTCACTTGTATTTTCTACATGATATTTAAATTGGATCAAAGTTAGATCAAACTTGTTTCAACAGTACAAATTCTGTCCATGAGTACACATTACAAATCAGGTTCAAATTGGCTTTAGATTTGTAATTAATATAAGCTTTATTTGACAAGAAATGATAGGAGGAGTGAGTGAGAACACTATGGTTAACAATGTTGTAGAATACCTTTCCATTCATAATAATAGGAATACAAATCCAGGTTTACACATCAAAGACTGTCTACAAAACAAATAAACCCACGCTGGAAACATAGGTAGAGAGGTAATTATTCTTCTCGTTTCCTCACAAGAACTTTCTGCTTTTTGAGACGTCAAAGTTCCAAAACACAAAACAAACTTAATAAAAGTAAGATCTCTGCTGTGTTTTCCCACTACAGTACGTACGTACATTGTGTCACATACAAAGCAGCACGCAGGGGTAAATCCGTCCACATAGATAACGTGTGCTACAAAGGCAGAGGTCGCCCAATCAGGCTGATGAGAGTCGCATTGTTGTAATTAGTCCTGACGGTGTCCTCAGACAACATGAAGAAAGAACAACCTGCTGCAGGACTCATGCATATTCCTACAGCAGCTCATGCTTCAGACAGATTAAAGTGATGATCGTGCAGTCGCTTGCAGGTGGGCGAGCGGCAAAGTGTGCAATGTCTGCTTGGTAAGAGCACAAGTAATAATAAAAAGAAAACAATCAGGTGGTTGGGCATGTTTGTAGCTGGTGTGAAAGCGTTTTTCAGACCCCTGAATCAGTCGATGTTCATCACAGTACATCAGCTTGACCAGAGATGGTCCTTGAGTGAATCTCTTCCTCGCTACTGTGGTGCTCAGAATAGTCATATACCGGTTTCCAAGGCAACCAATCAGGACCTGCAGTATGTTCAGAGAGATTTGACAGACATGGAATGAGGGAACAAGAAACATTAGCTGGCCGCGTAAAGGGCCTTTAGCGTTCATTTGACCTGTTAAATATGGAGCCAGATAGTAGAAGCCATCATCGCATCTGCTGTCAAACCTCTTAGAAATGTTGGAAGATGTTTGGGTAGTTTAATAATCACCAAATAGATGAAACAATTTGTATTTCTGGGACGAGCTGCAATTTCCCGTCGAGGAAAAGCTCCATTGATGTAAATTAAAGGCTGACATGGAATGAAGAAAACTCAGTGGGCCAACACTAAGAGAGGACTGCCATTAGTTTTCCAATTAAAGTGCGCAACTGACTGTTTGTTTGCATGTATTCCGTCACTGATATCCCCACACAGGAACAACAGAAAACTAATCTCAGACGTTCTCATCCTCTGTAATGTTTTGTGAGGTATGATCATTTTAATGACATTATCGATAGAGGGTCTTATGTTGTCCCACAAATCACTACACCCAAAAGACAGTTGACAGATGGGGATTTGCGGAAGTGAGTCTGCCCCTCCAAATGAGTACTTTTATTGCCCAATAAGGGGGCGCTGCTTCCCGACTTCTTCAGGTTGCGCTGCCTAATTGCTCACCAGTATGCAACTACTAACTTCCTTGCTGGTCAATGAAGTAGGTCATTGCTACATACATTCTCTTCTGCTGTTTATCACATACACCCACAGGCCATAACATGAAGTACACTTGGACGCTAATGAGATCCGGTGCTGTATACGTGTAGACCTGACACACTCAGGTGTGTCTCTAATATTTTGGCTGGCTCATTTAGACAAGAGCTTCTATATAATAGCAACATCTCCACAATTCAATTTATATCCCTCTAAGAATGTATGTTTTGTGCAGTTGTACCTAATGTCGTGTCCTTTGAGTCATTGCCCCTCCACACAGTCACTGCTAATTGATTTTTTTTTCCCGTGGTGTCAGCATCTTTCTTTGGTTTAATCATCACAAATGTTTAATCTAGGAGAACAAGAGGGGAGGACTGCTCCCGTCTCAAAGCTGATAACGTTCATTTGGTGAATTTACACAGTTATGAGTGTGGATATCATGCGTATCGTGTGGTTGTGATAAGGCGCATGAGGGCAGATTCAGACTCAGTGGTTGAGGTGAAGAAATTGTGAAACAGAAGGATACTTGCAGAAGTAGCAGCAGCTCATCAAACAATTTCAGATTGACATTTTGAGCGACTCACTCACATGATCTTATTTGAACTAGGATGGGGATTATCTTGTCTGTATGATAACCCGTCACATGAAGGCCCCAAATATAAATATGTGCAAGCTAAACTAGAGTGAAGTAGATAGCCCACGGCTTTCATGAATATCCTTTATATGCTGCATTCTCCACAGCTTGATTGATTTTTGTGATGCCGTTAATGGGCAAGGCCGAGTGAATGACGTCAGATGCTGGAGTTGGGTGAGAGCTAATTTTTGGGGGGGTTGTGTGTTTTTCAAAAATTGCCTAATCAATTCCCTTGACAATTGAATACCAATTTGTAATATACTTTAAAAAAAAATGAACATAGCTAAAGTTATACCTCTATGTAAATGTGGGGATAGACGCCAGTACACGAATTACAGGCCAGTAATTCTCTACTCTCTCAGATCTCCAAGATCCTTGAAAAACTGTTCACACAAAAACTAGACAACTTCATAAAAAAAAAAAGAAAAAAAAGAAGCTTTTAGCTGACAGTCAATATAAGTTCCGGAAGGAACGGCACTAATCAATGGCACTAATAGATATTGTATCAGAGGAGTTCGTCTGGACTGGGTGAGGAGCTACTTAAGCAACAGGCAGTAATTTGTAAAAATTGGAGATCATGTATCTGACTTTTTTAACACCTATGTATAAATCCAACCTACAGCCATTGTGCATGTTACAAAAAAGAGCAATAAGAATAATCAATAACAATAACAAGGGATATTGGTAGCATACAAACGCACTGTTCATAATAACACACACTTTGAAATTCAAGGATCTGATCAAACACAAGACAGCTCAAATTATGTACAGAGCAAGATATAACCTACTTCCAAGGGAGATACAAAATGTGTTTATGTTAAGGCAGGTTGAGTATAATCTGAGAGGGGAACTGAATTTTAAGAGAGTAAAAGTTAGAACAAGTGTGTTTATAACAAGTGTAAAACTGTCTGTGTGGTGAAATTGTAGAATTGTCTAGAAAGTGAGCACAAAAATAGTGCAAACATAAAACTGTTCAAAAAAATGTATGAAAACTGGTCTTTTAACATGTATAAGAAAAAAGACAAATAGCCAAACTGACTACACACAGACAAAAAGGAAATAGAAAAATACATCTGAAAGTGTGTCCACTTGTGTTCTGTTTTATTGATTTATATGTTGAATTATTAGTTTAATGGATTACGTGAGAAAGGGGTAGGAATCTAAAAAGCTCTGCTTCCTACTGCTTTTCAAGCATTCTTTGTTGTTGTTTTTCCTGTTTTTTTTGTTTTCTTTGTTTTTTGTTTCGGTGACTGAAATATGGCACTTTAAAGGGTTAATTTTTTTTCTCCATGTTTTAAATATGTTCGAAATAAAGAATCAATCAATCAATCAATCAATCAATCAATCAATCAAAAAAACTTCACATGATTGGATTGATATATTATTTACCATGGCTTTTCTAATTAATAATCTGGCCTTGTTGAACTTTTTTCCTCTTTTGCACATTAACGTGAGACCTATCAAGGAGAAACATTTCATTTGACCCATTCATAAGCTTTACCTTCATTCGTTAACTTTACTGGTCCAATTTCAATGAGATATAATCTATCCTCTATAATATATAGCTGGCCTTTCCTTCTGGAGTTTTCATGTCCTCCTTGTGCTTGTGTGGGCTTGCACACAAGTTCTGAATGAATTCATATTAATTTGAAGCACCTAGAGTGTTTCTCAGCTGAGAAAGAGAAATATGGGTGTATTTTTAAGACTGACACAGGACACAATGCATTTACTATGACTCATTCCTGGAGCAATTTTCTTAGATGGAGAATATCTTGCTTCTCTGAATCTCTTGGGATCATCATTAATGCTCTCTGCTTCAGGTTTCTCAATATCACGAGTGTAATTTTCCCATTTAGACTCAAAACGCTCAATGAATAAAGATCTCAATCATGGTTGACTTTACCTTTTTCTGTCTTTGGGCTTCAACTCTTATCTGTGGTGGTTGTAAAGTAGAATGTGTTTCTTTGACAAGGTAAGGATTACAAAGATCTCTTTTCAAATGCAGAGTAGAAGAAAATGTTTTCATAAAAATAGCTACTCAAGTAAAGTTGAGATACCTGAAAATATTTCTCCAGAGTCAATGAGAGATCGACTCTAGCTCACACTCAACCCTAATGAGAACGAGCGGTATAGCAAAATGGATGACTGTGAAAAAAAGAAAGAGGCCACATCATTGCTTGTCCATCTTTCCAAAACAACACAGTTGTAAAGATGCGTGTCTTTAAATTTAGGTCATGGGTTGCAGAAGTCTCAATATTGCCCCCCTCCGTGAAGAGGACCTGAGGAGCATCAGAACCGTGTCTTCATTTTTTTTCATCTTCATTCCTTGTGCTTCTTTATCTGATGTGCAGCTTCCAAGTGGAAAGGCTGAAAGAAGCGAGGCGAGTCAAAGTAGAGCTGTCACGTCGCACTTCAAAACATTTTGCCATGCAAAGCAGCCTAAAAACTGTTGCGTGACTTTGTTTGAAGATTTCTCAAGCAGTTCAGGCTCGCTTAAACTTTGTTACCCGCTCACGTAAACAAATCAGGTATTTGCCATCAAACAACGACTGCTAATAACACCCTCGAAAAAAAATATTGGCTCCTTCATTTTGACAGTGAAGATCATTGTATTGCTTACTGGCGAGCCACGAGGAACTAATGTGTCATAAGCTTGCGGCGCAAACAAGTACACACACATGGTTCTCGTTGTGGGGGACAGCTGTAGGGGTGTGGGAGCCTGGGGAAAATAATCATGGAATCATGCCAATCAAGTTTCTCCGCTGCCTGCACCTGGTTGACTGTGTATGGATCTGCTACTGCCAACAGAAGGAAGCCATTATGGACATATACTGCATGTATACAGTAGATACTTAAATAGTAAAAGGTACACATTCACAGTGTAAGGTACACCAAATACATTCACGCATAAGAATGATCCGCTCTAATTGATTGACGTTGTTGGACAGGTATTGGTATTCCTTTACTATTGTGGCCGTTGTATGTGAAGTGTCGACTCGTGCAGTAGAAACTACAAACAGCATGAAAAATCATTATGAAATTAATGATTGGATCACATTTGAACATGTAACTTTAGTGGTAGGATTACAGTGTAATGAAGTGCATTGATGTGCATCCACATACTTATATTGTACTGTACATCCAACCTGGTCACGCACACACACACACACACACACACACACACACACACACGCACACACACACGCTCACACTTACAAAAGGCTTACCTAGAAATATTCCCTCAGCCAAGTGTAAGTGTGTTTTGTGCACGCGGGAGCTGAAGGGATGGGTGGTGGGGGGGTAGGCGAAGCGGCCCGGGCAGGCATCAGCACTCAATCATGGCAGATCTGCCAGACGACACCAGCAGAGAAAACACATTACTCGTGTTGCTTCGCCTCGTCTTCGTCTGTTAGCTTCTCTTTATTATATTTAGGGCTGCCTTGCCTAAGGGTCAGGTGACAATCTGCATTCTCTGTCGGCAGGTTTTCACAAAAGTGTCTGGAGTTTTCTTTCTCTCCCCCAACCTCTATTGCTATATTTATTTATTTATTTGTCTGGATTTTTTTCAGCATTCTTTCCCTCTGTGTTAAAGGGGAGTTGTTGATGGCTTTTAATACTTTCAGGCGCACCCCCGACTCTTTTTTTTTTAAGAAGTCTGCTGGCACGGTGTCAGAAAGAAAGTAAGAGAAAGCACGGCGGCACGCTGAACAAAAGATGAATAACCTCAGACAGGAGGGAAGGAATACAGGCAACGAGGCCATTTGAAGTGGCTGTCTAAGTTTTTGTCAGAAATGAGTTCTTTCTAGCGGCAAATAAATATATAAATGAAACACTTAAAGACATTATCAGAGACTTTCTTTGCGCTTTGCTTTTTGTCTGCTGGATGAGGTGGGAAACAGAAGGGAAGTAAACACATCTGCATATCTGAGTCATTGGCTCCAAGGGAGCTGTTATGGGCTGTCTCTGCAAATCTCTTCTCTGCATCGCTCGCAGCCCACCAGCTACAGCATCACCTCTCTACACCGCCGATGCCTCCTCCAATATTTCAGCCGCTAATATAATATTGGAGTCTGGCGAATCTGAAACTATGGTACCCAAATTTTTAACATTACTTGCGTTTATGTTTCCTCGGGTGCAGGAACTTGTGCCAGCAAGGTGGCTTACGTGTCAGAGCTGTTTAGCGGCGAGTTGACGCTAAGTTGGCACAGGTGCCAACGGAGTGAGCCAGGACCGGTCAAGCCCTCTGTCCCCATGTTCACCATCACCTGGACAACCAAGCGTGCCATCCCTGCGGCCATGTCTGAGGCTTAAGAGGACTGGCAGCACTTGGCAACAAGTACTAGAACACGAAAGGGCGGGCTTCTTGGCTTCCGCTTGCACAATAATAAATGCACAATATGCTAAAGTGTGATTCATTCAAACTTTTCATGTATATGAGTAGTGTCCAGACTGTATCGCAAATACGTACTAAAATATACAAAAACAGTGTTGTTTTTCGAGCAGAAGCCTGATAGTTTTGTACTAACCAAAGTGTTCAGAACTCTCTCCACCTTGACTAAGGCTTCCACTCTAGCTGAAGAGGAGCCCCAAAGCGGGTTGCTGCTATCATCATATTTCTTTAGTCTGAAGGTATGTGATCTTTTGGTGATGAGCAATGTTGTGTTTGTTCTAATTATATCTTTTGGAATTATGGACAAAATAACCTTGGTTTTAGGATTTTCCCACATTTTCCCCCTAGAGAATATTTTTTTTCCCCCTGAATAATAGCATAATATTAAGTCACTGATGCTGCATTTGTCTGATGATGTATGCAGGGGTGCTATAAGGTTGTGAGAAGTGATGACTGATTTGCCAGGGCCTTAGAAAACAGTAGTTTCAATTTACAGCACTGAAGTGGTAGGACCCAAAATGATATTTTTTTTTTATTTATTTATTTTTATTTTTTATTTTAACGGGCCAGAAACACCTGACGGCAACCCTGGATGCTTGGTTACCATGGTGATGATTTGGAACTAATTTTCCATTTTGACATGTCAGTGTACCATCAAGCTATCAAAGCACTTGTACCTTTTTAAAGGTGATTTCTTCCAGCCTTGAGAATCTTTCGCTTTTCCAGTTTGTCGCTGTATGAATGCTTTTTTCCCTCTCTGGTCCGGGAGAGGACTCTTTCATTATGGCTGTCACCCTCAGGACCAGAGGCTCATACAACAGGAATAATGAGCGATATTCGCTCTGTCGCAGAAAACCAAACACAGTTTACAAAGGAAAGACTCAGGAGGTCAGGGCTGAGCGCCGACTTGCTCTTTGCATGTACCGCAAGACACACACACACACGCGCACACACGTGCACGCACGTACACACACGCACACACACATAGATTCACACATTCTTTATTTCCACTTACTTCCACTTGCTACATATATCCCTTGCGTGCAAGGTGTCACCATGGTAACCTTGTCTTTCCGGAGTAAATGGTCGCAGTGTTGTGATGTGGACTCAGCCAAACTTTATTGATCCAAGATTTGGTAGCACTTTCACAGAAAATTCGCCTTGTGAATTCTTGAGACTCGTAATTGATGAGAAATCCCTGGAAAGAAACTTGACAGCTTTATATTCTTGAGATATTTACACTTGTGATGTTCTTGTTTGTTTCAATGCTTTTTTGTGCATCCTTTTATGAATTGGGTGTGCAGACTAAGTATGTGGCTATGTGAGTGTATGTGTGTGTGTTTTTGTGTAAGTGAAAGAGAAACACTTCTATGGTTACTTCCTGTGGGTACATCGAAGCAGCAGAGATGATTCATGAGCTTCAGTGTTGTTTTAGAGACAAACTTCACACTAGAAATGTGTCTCTTTCCAACACTCATGAGCAGACACACACCCAGACACACACACACACACATATATATATATATATAGTTTTATACATTTAACAATCAGCATTTCTGGTGATGTATCTTGTTTGTGTTTTCGTGAATTTGGAACTACTACTGGTAGTAGTGGTAGCAGTGCTTATACACCTATTTATGATAAGAGTAATAATAATGATCTTATTATCAAGCACATTTAATAATGGTCTTTTGCATATATATAGGATACTATATGTGGACATATTGTATGTGCACATGTGAGTGTTCCTCCACCCCAACGGTTACTGTAGTTCATTTCTACTAGACTCTGTCAAAGCATTTATTAAGATTGAGACATTTAATCAGCTAGTTATCTTCTAGGGGAAAGTCCACACACACAAGAAATGTGACAGCATTGTACAGTATCCCGCTCAGTCAACAATTTTCCTTTCAGATGAAGCCACTTCCTCATTGCTGATTTTCCACGCCTCATTGTTTATCTTGTTCTCTCTTTTTATTCTTCCGAATGTTGCGTCACTGGATTGCGGTTTTCTCTCACTAGTCATTGCAAACAGGAAACGTGCTGTGGCACAACAGGTCCTCGTCACTGTTTCCACTCCTCACTGAGGACCACAGAGCTAAATTTAACAGCCATAATAAGATCACAGGTGCCCCAAAATACTTACTTCCACATGCATTTTGGTTTTATTTCACTACCCTGAGCTATTTTTACTCCACTGTCTTAATGTGCTTATGTCTCTGCTGAGGTTTACTTAGCTGTGTGACGCAGATGGCCACAAAAGAAAGCCCAAGCCAATTACAGCAAGCGGCAAGTCAAGTTGCAACATTCACCAACTGAGCATGTGTTGATGTGACCGAGCATACAGTAGTTCTGATGTAGACACACTCGTTGTCAAACTATAGGGTTAGTCATTTACTCCAACGTGGGCTAAAAGAGAAAGGATGCATAATGACGGGATAATGCTGCCATTTGTGCTAAGATGCAACAGTCAAACAAACATAACATTCACATGTCTATTTAAAACAAGGCTACTTTGTAAGACGGTTATCTGGTGGAAATTCCAACCAAAGATCACACACAGAGATATGATTGTAAAATAAATCATATCAATCACACTTTGTAAAGATCTAAAGAAAAGTTATGCAGCCATGTTGAACACCTTCATGTCCGGGAATTCATCTGCGAGGAAACGGCAGTATCCGTATCGGATCCTTTATCCTGAGCACTTCCGAGCCCCACTCAGTGTATTATGAGGCCTCCGCTGCCTTCACATGTTGACTTCAATCTAGTCCAGATGGGGGTTACTGAGAAAGAGGTTAGTGAACTTGGCTGTCTTCCAGGGAAACACTTGGAATTCTTCCAGCTGAATTTAAGAGCTACGACTCAACTGGATTCATTCTAAGCGGGAGCAGAACAAAATAGTGGGATCATAACCATGGCATGACCACGGTCAATAATTTCTGCATCAAGCATATGGGAAATTCCAAAACATGATATTCCATCCAGAACAAGTCTTAATGGGTCAGTTCCATAACTTTGTATATATTCTAATTAATCCATCCGTTCATTTTATGTAGCATTTGTCCTCATTAGTGAATGTAGAATTCGAAACACCATGACATAAATTAGCATTACAGAATCATAAATCTTCAAACAACTGCCACTTTAATACAGAGCACCAACGAATACAACAACATTTTACAACACTTACAGGCAAATTGATTTTATGCCTTAAAACATTATAAAGACCATTACTGGAGCGTAGTTGGGGGCTTCTCTGCCTCTTCCGCTTGTTGTTAATTACACCAGATGACTTCAGTACTACTACACTGAAGTTGTGCAACTCTGAATGTGGACTATAGCCTGTGTACTTGTAAAAATCTATCTATACATGTGTAAACTTAAAATTCCACCATATATATAATATAATTATATATAAAAACTCCAGTAACCGGTAGCCTCACAGTTAGGAAGGTGCGGGTTCGATTCCACCTCCGTCCCTCCCTGTGTGGAGTCTGCATGTTCTCCACGTGTCCGCGTGGGTTTTCTCCGGACACTCCGGTTTCCTCCCATATCTGAAAAACATGCTTGGTAGGTTGATTGAGCACTCCAAATTACCCCTAAGTGTGAGTGCGAGTGCGGATGGTTGTTTGTCTCTGTGTGCCCTGTGATTGGCTGGCAACCAGTTCAGGGTGTCCCCCGCCTACTGCCCGAAGACAGTTGGGATAGGCTCCAACACGCCCGCGACCCTTGTGGTGACAAAGCGGTACAAAAAATGGATGGAATTCCAGTAACATTGTATTGAAATTATTATTATTTTTTTTGCATTTGGTAGATCCCTATTTATTTATTTATTTATTTATTTATTTATTTATTTATTTATTTATTTATTTATTTATTTATTTATTTATTTATTTATTTATTTATTTATTTATTTATTTATTTATTTATTTATTTATTTATTTGGCTGCCAAAGACCAGCAGATTGTTTAAATCAAAGCAGACAGGGCTCATGTCAGTAAAAGGCAGATTATCTCTGGTTGTCACTTGTGAAAAAGGGACCTTCTAAAAATAGACACGTTTACTCCACCCAACAACTCAGAGTGGAGCTCAGCAGCTTTAACTTACACCTGGGTCAGTGTGTTACTATAGTGACACAAGTTACCGCACAATGTGAGTTTTATTGTGTGTGGATGTCAAGACACCAGCACTCGGTCAGCCTCCCGCCCCTGCAGAGAGGCAACATTGTTGGGTAACAGCAGTCTGGAGTTCCCCTGGATCGACTCCAGGCTGCGCCTCTCCCCTCCAGTCGCTTGTGCACGGGCCTCCCCTCCCCTCCTCTCCACCCCACATGCTTCCCCTTCTCTCCAGTCCTTCCCCGGAGTGTTAAAGGTTTGTGTGTGGATGGCTATATTCCCAGCACTCGCACAGTGTGGCAGCCGGCTTGGTTGTTCACAGCAACATCTCTTTTCTAACTCCCTTTACAATTTCTGATATCACACTTCCTTCTTCTTTCGACTGATCTGGGATCACCATGTACTGTGATTCCTTTTATCTGTTTCCCTATTCTTGACACGGCATATGAAGACAAAACAACTTCTTTGTCTATTTGTGACTCTTACCAAACCCATTGAAAATCATCATCATTGTCAAGACATAATTTTGTTGCAGTGTATCAGAATGTAGTGCTTGATTAACAGTGGTGTACTATATAGATCTGCTTTGTCACCAGTGCTCCCTTTTGGGCACTCCACTGTGAACTGTACTCTCTGCACTTTTGCAAACAAATTCACTGTTCCGTGTTTATCAATTAAAAAGAAAAAAAAAAAACTTTTGAAAGACCCCAACCATATTTTTGCACTCTGCTCACCATGCATACCACGACCTGCACTGTCCAGACAGCCTTTTATTAACCTCGTTCCCAAAGTGTGCAATACTTTTGTTTGAGCTTTTCAATTTTCTGCCAGAATGGGACACGGTGTAACAAATAAAATCTCATTCATCATAATATAATCGTTTAAAAAGTCAGTCAGGGATACTGTATGTGCCCTGGCCTCTAATGTAATGTATTTCATGTTATATGTACGTATATTTTTATTTATTTTTATTCTACTTTGTTTCCAGGAATGAATGATGAATTATTATTATTATCTGCCAACTGCAGCCAGGCATTGAACATATTATATTGTTTATCAGATAATCAATGCTGCATAATATCATGGTTATTTTCATTATTGCAATAACATTGTGTCATGTCTGCAATTCCCACGCGTTGTTCCCAATCGTCATCACAGCCACACATGCTGTGAGAAACGTGTGGGGAAACATTTCACTGCAAAAGCACTTTTTCAAAGATTACTTCAATTATACTTTCAACACATAGAATCATGATTCAGACGCATTACATGTATTTATATATTTTTATTCTATTTGTTTTCAGTTGTCAGAAGAAGGCCATCCACAAAACGACAGACACCGGCTCGACAGACGACTCAGCAGCTGAATGATGGTGGAAACTGAGGAAAATATAGGTGGACCACAGAGAAACATGTCAACATAATTACGACGAGTGCCTGTTCTGGCACGTTTCGCGGCGCCCACTTCCATTCAGGCTTTTGGCCTCGGTGCCAAGAGATCACGCCGCAGCACGTTTGTGCACACAGCACTAACTCACCCTACCTTGCTCCCACAGCTGACAAAGCGCAGCGTCACACTTTCCAAAGCCTCTCCCTCTACTTTCGGATCCAATTATATAGTAATACGTGTGTATGATGAAACACGTCAGACGTACGCTGTAATAATTGTTGCCTTTAGGTGACACAAAAGGGAACCGTGTCTCTTTTATTGTTTGATTCCTGGACATGGAAATTTGTGACAGTGGATAAAGAGCCACTTGTTTCAAAGCAACACAGAGTGTGAGAAACTTGTACCAAATGTATGAACCAAGTGAGCAGATGTCAGACTTCAGCTAGAATGTGCAAAGAAATGTTCTGTGAGACAGTCATCTAGCCAGTGGTGGATAAAAACGCATGTCTGTCGAACTGAATACATACTCAAAATAGTTTCAATTGGTTTTCTTTGTCCGTTTGTCCGGCCCATAAGTCTCTGAGAGTTGAACCCAGAACGAGACAGCGCCTTGTTTTTCTTCCTTCCCCTCTATCTATGCTTGCACTCAGACTGGCGACGTCACGGAGCAGAGGATGTGATGTCACTTCCTGTTTGGTTTTCTCTGCCAGTGGTTTGCGGAGGTAGCAGCCTGCTGACAGCTGGGAGGAGCCGCTGGAAGAGGCAAATAAACAGGGTTGAAGGTCATAGCATGGAAGAGTTGAGGACCGCACTGCTTTTTTGTAACTTTTATACGTGTCGTCTCACTTTCAGTTTGTGGTTGGTCATAAGCCATTCGCATGGAGAAAAAAACGTCACCATTTTCTTGTAGTACAACAAGGAAGGTCACTGAGCTGGAAGGCAATGTCCTCTTTTTTTAATTACCATAGTCACTCTGCACATATGTAACCTGTATTCTGCCAAATGAGAAGCGCAAGAAAGAGTTTTTATTCATCATCTGTCGCTAGTTGAGAGCTTCCTGGTGACAGTGACACCCGGCCCTGGTAATAGAAGGCAATTATAAGCCCGAGTGAGGGTTGTGGCAATGCGGGGGGGAAACTTTTATACAGCCCCCTCCTGAGATGATGACATGCAGACACCCTGAAATTAATTGCTACAAAACATCTGACAAGCGTGACACACACGAGTGCATTCAAACTCCTAGAAAAGATAAGAACGAAACAATACACATCATGCAACTTTGCACTGATGCATGAGGAAGAAGAAAGAAAACGAAACAGCGTGGAAAAAAGAAAACACAAAAAACAAGTAGCTCGCTTCCAACAAAGCATGTTTTCATCTAAATAAAGAAGCCAAATACAATAGACTCGGATACCTTGGAGACCGGAGGACTATTTCTCCATGGCAACCAGTATGGTGTGTGACAATGGCGCAGTGCAAGGGTTTGAACTGCTAAAGCTGTCTGGGAATGCAGAGATAGATGGAAAGCGCGAGTGAGAGCCACGGAGGGCTGTCTGTGCGCCCGTAATGAGAACACACACTGTTCACAATCCCACAGCCAGGGAAAAAAAAGAGGTTCACGACTTTTCAACTCAAGTCTATTTCTTTCCCCAACTCCTTGAGCCTGTTCCTCCTCAATGCTCAATTATTATACTACGCCTGTTCATATTCCCAAACATATTCAGATATTCTCATGAAATCATTTGTCTGCGGTTACTATGGAGCTGTTTGGCAGTAAGAAAAAGCAGCAGCATGTGGCCTTAGCAGGGGATTTATTTTAATTGTGTGGCGCATTAGAGCCAAGGGACTGTATGCTGGGTGTGTGACGTCCGCACACTTGTGGATACACGCGCTTTCGGAATCAATTGTGTCATAGCATGTCACGTGTATGCATGTTTGATTAGTAAGAAAAAGGCAAATATTGTGATGGGCCCAACGTGCGTTTCCTTGTGGGTGTGTGTTCTCCTAGAAAGTTGCCTGAGGATATATTTGAAGTGTTCAGGACAAAAAAACTCGTTTTCATGCTTGATTACATGCAAAATGGACTGTTTTCATCAAAAACAGCACCGGAATCACTTGGATGGATGGATGGATGGATGGATGGATGGATGGATGGATGGATGGATGGATTGATTGGTTGATTGAATTTATTTGGTGTTAGAACAGAAGAAAGCATCATAAAACTTCCTGTCACTGAATCAAGCATCGCCAAGGATAAAAACATAATAAAGCCCAAGGATTTATTTCTATTGTGGTCTTCTAAACACTCGAGCACTTGAAATAGAGAACTCCACCAAGGCTGATCTGTAATATACCATGAAGGTAGATAACTGCCATATGATTGAGAAACAAAGCAGGAAGTAGATGAGTAAGCAGACAATAATCAAGCTCTATCTAAATTAGCTATAAATTCGAAATAATATTCCCTAGTGAAGGAACATTTTGATATGATTCTGGAGAGCATTTTTTAAATTATTCAGTTCACCCATGACCCCAATGAGTGCACTAGGAGTTTACAGAGCTTTGTGCTGTTGATAGGGAAATACTTACACTTAGTTTACACTAGAAATTCTCAAATAACTTTTCCTTTTATTATCATATCATTCTCTATGTTGATGAATCTTGGAAGTTAGAGCAAGCACTCATCAAGATTAAACATTTACATTTATCTTAACTTAAAACAATCAAACTACCACACATCCTTCTAGTTGAGATACTGCAACTGTCTTTTACAAAGTGTACACTACTGCAAGTCTCAACGCCGTCCAAACTCTTTTGTACTTGTCAGCATCACCCAACAATCATCAGCACGCAAACCTCCTCTGTGTGTCTTTAGTTTTATTTGCGGCGCACTTCACTGAAATTCATTAGTCCGTCTGCCGCCAGCGTAGGCAGAAAACTATTCCCCTGGCTTATCTGAACTCTCACCCTGCTTTAATGTAAACACTGATCACCTGTCACGTTTCCCCCATTAAGCCGAATGCCCACATTTTATTTGAATCTCGTAGTCTCCTTTATCCCTATGCACCATGCGGAACATTTGCAAGGGGAAAAAAAAGCAGCCATCTACATCCACGGTTTCATGAACTTTTCCACTTGGTTATTAAGATTCCAAAAAAGGACAGCGCATTCTATCTATCTATCTATCTATCTATCTATCTATCTATCTATCTATCTATCTATCTATCTATCTATCTATCTATCTATCTATCTATCTATCTATCTATCTATCTATCTATCTATCTATCTATCTATCTATCTATCTATCTATCTATCTATCTATCTATCTATCTATCTATCTATCTATCTATCTATCTATCTATCTATCTATCTATCTATCTATCTATCTATCTATCTATCTATCTATCTATCTATCTATCTATCTATCTATCTATCTATCTATCTATCTATCTATCTATCTATCTATCTATCTATCTATCTATCTATCTATCTATCTATCTATCTATCTATCTATCTATCTATCTATCTATCTATCTATCTATCTATCTATCTATCTATCTATCTATCTATCTATCTATCTATCTATCTATCTATCTATCTATCTATCTATCTATCTATCTATCTATCTATCTATCTATCTATCTATCTATGGTGGTCTAGAACATAAACTTCGCAATGGAACAGGATTACTGTCCCTGTCTTACATGCATGTTAACTTAATCAGAAGACCATAAATTGTCCATAGTTTTGAATGTGAAGATTTGCAAAAAATATTTTCTGTGTTACAATTTGAATTGTTGACTGTCAACATGCGGCAATTGGAGTATCTATATAGGAAAGCATACAAGCAACAAAAGTAAAAAACAATAAAAGTTTCATGTATGAAAGAAAAACTCAAGCTCCGAATGGTAACAAGAAATGTTCTGTCATGTGGCAGATATTCACATATTCCTGCCTCCATTGCTTGTGTTTCCTCCACCCTGTTTGTGTTGTCTAGTCTGTCATTTTGTCTGTGCGCCTCGTCAGCTGTCACGGTTGCTGACACACGGCATTCTTGCTTAAATGATTATCATATGATAGTTAAGGCTTCTGGAGGTTTCTGATGGAGACCTGTCACCTTAGCCCTGTAGGCTATCCCACTGCCACAGTTTCCAGCTGCGGAAGGGGGAAGTGCGAAGGCGCAGGGGTAAAAGAGGGTGGAGAGACTGGAAGAGAGAGGGTTACCTCAATCGAGCTGTCGTAGCTGCCCTGAGGGCCACCTGTCAACAAGCCGGAAAAAGTCACTTTTGCTTTCAGTCTGTTGAAATCTCTTTGCCGTTATTTCTTCTTGCCTCTGCATGCCTCTTCATCCATTTATCAACCTTGCCTGCTTTTCCTCCCATGCATTGCACAGTCTACCTCACGCGCACTTTCGACTATCACGCTCACCTCAAAGCAAACTTTCCTCATCAGTTGTGGCTGCTGGACCAAAGGAGACTTCTGCTCTGAATTCAAAGTCAAACAGACCCAGCAAAAACGTGTCCCCACCATGACCAAAAAGCGTCACCTACATGTTTACACTAGATTGATTAGTTTGGTCCAGTTTGATATACTGTATGTTATCTGACAATGACTTTTGTTGTGCTACTAAGACATCAACTAACCCGTAGTACAAAATATCGAGACAAACTAAACAAGACAACCAAAAACTAAAATACGGGCAAATAAAAAGTAAGCTGCAAACACTGTTTGATTCAGAGAAAAAGTACCGTTTTTTTCCATGTATAATGCGCCCCCACGTATAATACGTATAATAATGATGCTGGAAAAAAGCTTGTACCCATGTATAATACGCACCCAGATTTTGAGTCCTACTTAAGTCCGTAAACGTAAAATTATTTCAGAAAAAATATCATCTTTGGGAACAACCGGATGTTATTCTGCCGGTCAGTATCGCTGCGCATGCGCTAGCAAACTCGATAGCGAAGAAATGTTTCGGATTTGTGTAGGGTACATTGTGACAGCAAACGAGCAGGTGATCGAGCAAGCGTCTGATACGAGAGCATTGTGTTCGTATGGAGCGTGTTTGAAGTGAACAGCAGAGAAGAAAGCGCATCTGTAATGGCGGCCTCCGTATCATATCCGTATAAAAAAATAAATAATAATAATAACTTTTTTTTTGTACCCATGTATAATGCGCACCCCAGATTTTAGGACAATAAATTAGTTAAATTTTGCGCATTATACATGGAAAAAAACGGTAAATAAAAGTAAGTTAAATTTCAAAGTATGTATTTCCATTTGGATTTTTATCATTTGCAATTTTTTGTTTCCTTAAAGGACATTGTGTTTATGTTAGAGTTTGTATTTTCTCAACAAATGTATGTTTGGTGCTGTTTATCTACATCAGTGGTTCCCAAACTTTTGCAGGCTGGCGCCCCCTTTGGCTCCCCAGTGAATTCCTAGCGCCCCCCTCCTACCCCCCCCCCCCCCAACCTTTTTTGCGCCACGGACCGGTTACATGTTTATATAAATAAATAATACATTTATATAAATAAATAAATAATACATTTATAATATCATTACCATTACGTTGAATTAGTGGGAGCACTGAGTTTGTTTCTCAGAAACGAGCCGGTCCCATCTAGACGTAATCGGAGACAATGACACCCGAAGTGATTTAAGGTTTGTCTTTTATTGCAGGATGCTTGGTCTCCATGTGTTGAAGCAGTTTTGAATGCTTCACTGCCTGGTTAGTTAGCCTGTCGCCACATATTAGCTTTGCGGGCTCGACTGGGGAAACATGTCACGTGACCGGGACGAGCGTCTTGACCTGAATTAATTGATCGTCGATTAAAAAAAAAATTCTGTGCGGCTTGGCGGCCCGGTACCAAGTGACCCACGGACCGGTACCGGGCCGCGGCCCGGTGGTTGGGGACCATTGCCCTAACCAGCTCAACACAACACGGCGCGTTCTGGCGAGTCCCCAATTTCATGTTGACTTGAACTCAAGATGATGTTGACCGCCAGAATGCGGTTTTTATTATAAGATAAAATTCTGAACATTACAAGCTTGAAATTACAAACCTGAGCTTTTGCTTTTGTAGCTATGCTGTCGTATCTGACTGGGCCAGAGCGGCGTGCGTGTTGTGTACAAATCGACTGCCGCCCCCCTACCGCCCCCCTACCGCCCCTTTCTTCCTCACCGCCCCCCCAGAGCTTTCCACCGCCCCCAGGGGGGCGGTACCGCCCACTTTGGGAACCACTGATCTACATGTATCTAAGTGGCTTGATTGTTAATTGCACTTCACACTTTTAAAAGTCATTGTTACTTAATTCACATGTCACTCTATACAAAAGTCAGAATGAAGCATTGAATACACACATAAAGTCATCAACAGTGAGAAAAGTGGTCCACACTTCTATTTAACAACAACAAAAAAGTGGCAGGGGAAAATGCATGTCCTCTTGTCTGAAGAGGCTGATGGGCAATTAGCTGAAGAGGCTGCACAAGCGAGCTGTCTGATTGGCCAACAAAAAAACATGTTAGAGTGAGTCAAACTGAGGATAAAGTTGAGAATAACACACATTTGTACGAAACAAACAAAAGTGAGAAACTGTTAGACAAAAAAATATATATATACGATCTGAGCGTACAAGAATATCGACATGCCAGAAAACAGCAAGTGATCCAAGCAGGAAAATTTGATCTTAAGAATGCAGGCTGATGTCTGAATGCCATCTAGAATAGCATTAAGGAACAAATAAGATAAACAATGATTAAGGAGATCCGGTGAGGATGTGAAACCGGGCTATTGAGCAACTGTAACTTTATATCTGAGCAGACACATCAAACAAAAATAATCATAAGAGGCAGGACTGTTGGTAATTGTTGCATACAAAAATGACGATCGCTCTCAACTTGTTCCATGCAATCTTGTTAGTTAAACATTATATAATAGGTGACTGTTAGTCTAACAGAACAGCAACATAAACTCCCAAGTGGGGGGGGGGGGGGCACTCTTAAATCAAAGTACCACTGCGTGAGTTGCTATTAATCTTGAGTCAATGTAATGGCATTCTTTGTTATGCATTTTTAATCAAAACTCTTTATGTCAATATTTATATCACAATGTTGATATAAATGAAGAAATGAAATGCACACAATGTCACACCATGAAGAATATGTAGTTGACCTGTTTGTTTAAAGAGAGCAAACAAACTGTTTCCTGTTGCCGCGCAGTGACTGCACCACACACCATATAGGGAATCCCCGGGTTTTAAGTGCACTACCAGTGAGTCATGGAGAATTGAAAAGGTCAGGGGTCAGCTCTTTTGTCACAAATGTCCAACAAACAGGCCGTTAGCTCGGTGAGTCACCGATCTTTGGGGATGCGCTCTGCTACTTTCGTGTGGGTTTTGTGCTCCGTTTGGAGATTGTTTCTCTGTCACCTCCCACCCCGGGGACGCATCAACTGACTGATAAGCAGAAAGAGAAGCTATTTGATGCCAAAGCTGTGTTGTTGTATGATACGCTGACACTGATCCACCTCCACAACCTTGGGGGAGTGGGAGACCTGTAGTGGCTGTGAAGTGCGAGCAGATCGTTTTTCAAACATCACTGAGGCCTGAAGCACTGACTGGGTCAACTCCTGCAGTAAAACCTTCTGATCTTTCAAAGTATAATCATATGGTGGCTCAGTTTTGGACCACATTTTGCAGTTAAGTCTGCTTGAGGGAAGCAACAGGTGTTGAGCTGTTGTACTCGGCATTGTATTGTAATGTAATGGGCGGAGTTGAACGATGGTGTTTCTGATTTAATGTGAGCTGCGGTGTCGATTTGGCAGAGACACGGATTAGACGTTGAATTTGTAAGGGAACAATTATGTTTTTTTTTACACAGTATAAGGGCAATTTCAAATTCTGAGTTTGCGCAACTCGGGTGTAGTACCATATTGGCATAAAAAGAATAGCAGGAAAAAGACCATGAGGCAGAGAAGTGTTTGTTGTTCCCAGAAAACAGAGAGGTTACACTGTGTGCCTCTGAGTAATGTTACCAATGTTATCATTCAATTGTTTATTTCAATATTTACAGTGAAAACTAAAAAAAGAAGAAGAAATCAAATAAACTTTTATGATGCTAAATGCCTCTCTAAAAGCTATACAACAACATGTGAAAGCACCATTTAGATGTTATACTCTTTGTGTGCTCAGTGATTGATATGATGTGGTTGCCAATTTCTTGACAATGACAAGATAACCGCCTCTGTTTGGCTAATGCTAAGTTCACCATGGATAAAGGTCGGACAGCACAGTCCTGCAGGCATCATTTAAAAGCAGGCTGAGAACTTACATCTTGATAATGTTCCCGGCACCTCTGCGCTCCATTTTCCAGCTAATTTTAAACCTATCACTCAACCCCAAACAATCGGTCTCTCCTATTTAATTATCGACTCCCCCGGTGCGTCACACAACCACCGACACTGGATCTTTATTTCATTTATCCTCTTAAATTTCGCCACTCTTCATCCAATTTGGCCACAACTGCATTCAGTACTCCCAACAAGGTCCAGCCACTTTTAGTCTGTCTGTATCCCTCACTCCGGGTGTTATGTAATATTCAAGATTGATGTGCTTCAGTTAGTGTCTAATTTTGGCACAAAAACTACAGCACACCTGTTTGCAAATGGAAGGGTCACGTCATCGGTTTGTGTGGAGTGGAGGAGATACATATGAGGATTACTGGGAGTTTTGTCTGCCTGTCTGTCTTGTGGTTGACAGCACAAAAAAGACATTCGCTGCCACGTAATGCATGTGGGTGCTGGGATTCTCCCTCTCTCTTAACAACACATGGACACTCCTTAAGTAGGAACATGAGGAAATAACAAGGAACTTCTCAAAGATTTGTCATCATAACATCTTTATTAACGGTACAGGCAATGTTTTAAATAACATTTGTGAAATCCTGCACTTGAACCCCCCCACGTAATTTGTAAACTATATTATTATCACGTTTTTCTTCTAACAATCCAGGCTGAATATGAAAAGTATGCCAAAAGTAGGAAGTGGACAATTTTATTGGCTTTCCATTACATTCAAAAGTTCCTCTATATACTGCAACATAGCATGTGATTAACTATTAAAGTGTGCTTGTGAGAGTTGTTTGTGTACGTACTATGTAATGAGGGGCGTGGCCTAAGGCTACTGTAATGAGAGAGCCTGTCTAGTTTCATCAGACGAGAACTTCTCAGACTTAATTGTGTGGGCAAAAATTGGAGCATATAGGCAGGTATGAAACGGCTGTCTGGAATCCACGCGCAATTGTGCAAAATTACAATGAGCATTACTATCGTGGCACATACTGATTTCCTCTACTATGCCCTCAGCATTCGCTTCACCTTCATGCATCAGAGTAAAGGGACGCTCAGAGAAGCACTGTCAACTGTTTATCATCTTTATTACTTTATTGCTTTCCCCACAGTTTCCCCCCAACTTGATTTTATTACAGTGTCATCAAATGATGACTTCTTTCATCTGCTCTCGGCACTCCATCCTCTTCGCTGTGGCGCAAATATAATGACTTCAGTACCTTACGGCCAAACGCATCAGAGGATGCAGGTAAGAATTTGGGTTTGGTGTCATCACCTCACCTACGCAGAAGGCGGTGTGTTGTGTAACTTGCCATCACCGTGTCCTGACTTGTGCATTTTCCTTTGAAGAGAGATGTCATTCCTCTTACGCAAAAATAAAAACTGGATTCCAGTTTTAACTATGCTCAGCACCATCAACATAAAGTCAGCACACAAATAAACAACATTAGACATTTCCAGCTGCACCGTCGACTTTGGGCTTATTTGGGTTTGGGTGCGTCTCTCCTCAAAATCATCATTGACACTGTGCGTGACAGAAGTAAACAGAGGGAAAATTCTGTGAGAGACAATGCAGTCGTTAAAATATGCTATAACAAAGAAAATAATGTTAAATATTGGTAAATATATTTCCCTCACTAGATTAATAAAATATATCTAATTTACACCCCACTATTTAAACCATATTAAAAAAAGAGACAGAGATAAATAATTTGTTTCTTTTCATTTTTTTTCACCATTAATGTGACCTCTAACCTTTATTAAGTAGTAAATAATTCAAAATAAACAAATGAGACAATGTGGTTGTATAAGAGTGTTCAAAATTTATCAAACACACGTTAAATGGTAGTCAGCAGTCAACTGCCACCATTTAAAGACAAGATTGTAATAATAATAATTTCCTTTTTGCCAACCTATCCCATAGTCCAGACATGAAGAAGACCAACATTTTTTGACATATACTTACTAAACATCCAGTAATTGCCATTAATTACTGCAGCTAATTAGCTGCCTCCCTGACCAGTTTTCTTTTTGTGCTTTCATGAATTTTGGAGGGATATTCAAGTCTTGGTAATGCTACCGTTAGCTATACTTTTCTCCATTTGATGATGACAGGCTTTACTGTATTCATTGATATAATTCTTTTGTACCTCTATTCTAGCTACCACTGCAGCTTTGTGCAGACCCTTTGCTTGTGCTGCTGATGTGACGATAAAATTGTCAAGAAAAGCCTTCTCTAACAGCTGAACTTCTTTGGTGGTCAATCCGAGGCACTTAATAGTTGCACGTGTGTTCTGACTTTCATTTTACATGAATGTGAATGTGATTAGTTAATTCTGAAAACAACTACATTCCCAGTTATAAAACAGTGCGCACACCGCAACCACTTTGTCTCACTTATATATTTCACTCTGCTCTGTAAATTATTTTTTCTTTTTTGTTACCCAATCGAGTTGTGCAGGTTGTGTGACATTAATGGTTCAAAAGGTTTTGAAATGCTCTATTTTGGTCTAATTTTTTTAGATCGGATGCAGATTTTTTTTATCCACTGCCCCTCCCAAAATGGGAAGACCGAAAGAGACCTATATGTAGAGTGTTTGCGTATTCTTGAATGAAAATGTGCACAGCATTCTTCCATCATGCCTCCATATTCAAGAGAGATTCAAGAGATTCAAGAGTTTTTTATTCGCCATGTTTGAGCGTGCCAAACAAGGAATTTGACTTCGGTAGAAACACACATAAACACATATAAAATGAAGCCAGTCATCAGCAAAGGGAACACACTGATTTCCCCATCATGGATGTTGCTCTACTGCCCAACAGCGGAGCTGCAGCTGGAGGAGGAGCATGGCTTCCCACAGGCTAAGCGCTGCGTTGTCGACAAGGCACATTAGGCTGCTGAGTGGCAGACAGATGGCCCCAATGTTGAGCAGGAGACACGCAACTGTCCGGCGGAGCCTCTTCTCTCGTCAGCATCCTCACAGAGTGGAGATGATGAAGCAGAAGAATAAAGTAGAGCAGTAGTCAACAGGAAATTTCCTCAAAATGTATGTTTATGTACACATACGTATAGGTCATGTATGTTGTTTCTATGTGTCTGTCTATTTATTGTCTCCACTATTTACTACATTTAGATGTTGCATTTCATCCCTCGTATTCACACAAAGTGAATTAGTCGTCCTCAATAAGTGGAGCAGTAAATGAAAATAAATCAGAGTAGTCGAGACTGTGCTGCTGACATGACTTATTGAGCGGTCTGGCCATAATTTTACTCTCCAGCTTCCCCCAGTGCCAAAACAGCGCCGCCTCAGGAAATCCCATATAAGGGCAGGCAACTGGAACCCCACCGGAGCCAGTCCTTATGTGGTCATGACCTTATAAGGCACGGAGGAGCGGCGCTTTCCGGCAGCTGCGCAGCCTGGCGCACAGATGGGAAATTCAAACCAAATCTAAAGCATCCGGCAAAAGAGCGAGAGTTAAACTGCTCTTTACCTGAGCTTTTACAAGTCGAAGATAGCCTGGATTGAACGAAGAGCCGCGTTGTCTTTGCAATTTACCAGCGGAGCAAGTCTCTGCGCGCGTTTCTTTTCCCTCCCGGGCGTCATGTGTCGTCCACCGCAGTGACTAAATATGGGCTTCCTCCTTTCCAAATATGGACATCTACGTCACGAAGAGAGGGTTTATATGCTGCGGGAAACCTTTCCGCTCAGAGACAGCCCTGAGAGCCCACAAGAGCAAGCAGTAGAGCAGATACACATAGAACTCCCAAACTGAGAACATATCGCAGTAAAAGTACAAAAGTCAACAAACAACATTAAATCCAAGAGGGTTAATACCTGACTGGAAATTCTACTTTATTAATATTCTATATATATTAAAAACAAACAAACGCATTGTTTATTCCTTTTTATAAATGAGTAAAAAGGAGACTTTGGATTTTCTCTAAAAACACAAAAAAAGACAAGTGGATCTTTTACTCATCTCTGAGAGAGACGGAAAACAAAAGGACAAGTGGAGCACGAGAGGCAAGGAACGAGGCTGAACACAGCATCTTCTGTGGCTTCTTCCCTGCGCTCAGCCAGCGTGCAGCAGTCAGCCCAGCCGCACTGCACGCTTCTCCGGTCAGCGGCCTCCCGGCACCAGCGTCAGCCCTGCAACAGCTCCAGCGGCACCAGAAGAGGATGGCTGCAGCCAAGACAGAGATGCTCCTGCCAGCCCTGCAGATCTCGGAGCCTCTGAACTTCCCTCACTCGCCCATGGATAACTACCCCAAGCTGGAGGAGGTGATGATGCTCAGCTCTGCGGGGACACCCTTCCTCACAGCTTCCGCGCCTGAAGGTGCCGGCTTTGGCTCCGGGGAGCCAGGGGAGCAGTACGACCACCTTGCTGGGGGTAAGCGTGTTCTTGTTTAAACATAATATCTTGAGGTGGCCGAGCTAGTAAACTGAAGTGTACTATTTATCTTTTTCTCAGCGTTATTAAATTAGTTTGATCAACTTTGTCCTAATTATAATTACATTAAGAATATATGATTTTTGCACTCAGTTGCTTTAGATTTAATTTTTTGTCATCACTTTATAATAGAACTGTCAGATCCATCAAGTAACAAAGTATGCGACTTAATGCCATATTGCAAGTTCACTTCTACGTCACGGCTTGCTTCTCCAAACACTTTAATTGCCCCATTAAAATTGCATTCCAAAAACCAGTTGAACTGCAGTTACCGTAATTAATCAGCCTCAGGCTTTGATTGGTTCCAAAAATTGTGCCTTTGTGTACACGCGTGTGCTTGTGTGTGTGCATGTGTGTCATTTGTGTTAAATAGGGAGACCAAAATTTAGACAGTGGGATTTGCAGTGGCAGAGTGAGGGAAAGTAGTGAAATGAAAGATGTTGGAAGTTAAGGGCGTCTGTGAGGGTGATCTTTAAAGATTGGTGGTTACATCTTTGACTTGTTGCCTCTCACACTGAGCAATGTTGTGTCTTCTTCTCTTGGCAGATACACTCCCTGACATCCACTTCAACTGTGAGAAGACACTAGGGGAGCAGACGTACCCCACCCCAAGACTGCCCCCCATCTCCTACACGGGTCGCTTCACTCTCGAAACTGCCACAACCTGCAGCAACAGCCTCTGGGCGGAGCCTATTTTGGGCCTGTTCACTGGTCTGATGGGCAACATTCCGGCGAGCTCGAGCGCTTCGTCTGCCAACTCACAAAACTCATCCTCCTCATCTTCATCTGTTGCAACCTCTTCCTCTTCGCCTTCTTCTACCTCGTCCTCCTCGCAGAGTTCCAGCCTCACGTCATCCATCCACCACAACGAGCCTAACCCCATCTATTCGGCCGCCCCAACCTATTCCAATCCCAGCTCCGACATCTTTCCGGACCAGGGCCAAGCCTTCCCCAGTTCCAACGGAAGCGCGCAGTACCCTCCCCCTGCATACCCGAATAGTAAAGGCTGCAGCACCAGCTTTCCCGTGCCCATGATTCCCGACTACCTGTTCCCACAGCAGCAGGGAGAAATCAGCCTGTTGCACCCTGACCAAAAGCCATTTCAGAGTCAGTCAAGCCAGCCCTCTCTCACTCCTCTGTCTACCATCAAAGCTTTTGCCACCCAGACGGGCTCCCAAGATCTAAAAAGTGTCTATCAGTCTCAGCTGATCAAGCCCAGCCGCATGCGCAAGTACCCCACCCGCCCGAGCAAGACCCCTCCGCACGAGAGGCCCTACGCCTGCCCGGTGGAGACCTGCGACAGACGCTTTTCTCGCTCTGACGAGCTGACGCGTCACATTCGCATCCACACTGGCCAGAAGCCCTTCCAGTGCCGCATCTGCATGCGCAACTTCAGCCGCAGTGACCACCTGACGACGCACATCCGCACGCACACGGGCGAGAAGCCCTTCGCCTGCGATATCTGCGGACGCAAGTTTGCTCGCAGCGACGAGAGGAAGAGGCACACAAAGATCCACCTGCGGCAGAAGGACAAGAAGGCAGAAAAAGCCGGGGCGGTGCCGGTGCCAGCCCCTGTGTCAGCCGCCTCGCCTGCCTCGAGCTACCCTTCGCCCATCGCTTCATACCCCTCCCCAGTGTCTTCTTACCCGTCCCCCGTCACCTCCTGCTACTCCTCTCCAGCTCACACATCCTACCCGTCTCCCTCTATCGCCACCACCTACCCTTCAGTGTCCATGTCCAGCACCTTCCAGTCCCAGGTAGCTTCTCCCTTCCCTTCTTCAGTCGTCTCCAACCTCTACAGCTCCCCTGTGCCAACCCCATTATCGGACCTGCAGACCACTCTCTCCCCGAGGACAATCGAGATCTGCTAAGGTCGCCTTGCATTAAATCATTTGAAGGGACGCTCGGCAGCGTCTAAAGACTACAGAGACTGTTGTTATCCCCAAATCAAAAAAAGAAAGGAAGCACTTTTGTGACTGCTCTTTGTGCAGTCTTGGGTCGGGTCCATCCTGAGGTTTATACAAGAGGTTTATATGAGTGAAAAGGACACATGTCAAGGACTGGGCAAGGTCTTTCCTCCTCTCTGCCAGACAAATGCAGCACTTCAAATGCATAAAGGACTGAAAAAAAGGAGTGGGCTCCAGCATTGTTGGCTCTTTACTATCAGGTACACACAAAACAAAACAGAAAAAAAGTGAAGATTGCCAGCAGCTGAGATACTCAAACACGTCTGCCCTCGTAGGCATGCATACAGTTACAAGAGACAATGACTGATATACATAAGCTACCATATGTATATTGTACATGTCATGTTTTGTTCTTGTCATTCTTTGATATTATTGATGTGAACAATGATTTGCATTTTTGCATTGTATTATTTGAAGTGAGCAGGGCCACATTTTCTACATATTTTTCTCTATTATGTAGTGATGCTGCTGTGATATGTTTTATTTGGAAAAATATACAAAAAAAACACATATTCAAGCATGACTAGAAGTGATGTTAGTTTCTGTTTGTAAATATCATCCACTGGTACTCCTTTTCTATCTTTCTCACGTGTGACATATTGTTGAGTAGAGAAAAGAAAAAGAAAAGAGCATTTCGTCTCACCCCCCCCCCCCCAAAAAAAAAACACAACGAAAAGGACAAACGCTCCTGTCATTTGGTGCCTTTTGCGAAGCCTTGCTGATGTTGTGAATCGGCTGCGTGTGCGAGAGAGGATGCGCTGATTCTCGCCTTAAGGACTGAGGGAATATTTTTTTTACAGAATGTAAGTCACACTCGAAGGGAAGAAAGGGGGATGAGGGCACTGCTTCATTTAATCAGAATGTAAGCAAAAAAAAAAGAGAGAACATTTTAAAGTCTATTTTTATAAGTGTAAATATCCACATCTTCAAGAGCCGGAATGTTGACGTTACCTACTGAGTAGGCATGGGATTCTTTTGTATGTTCGATACATGCAGTTCATTATTTTGTGGTTTTCTTTATTTTGTATTTGTGTTTGTTGAAACAAGTGACTGTTCCTGGCTTCTGAACACAATGAATGCGCTTACCTGCCAATGGGATATTTGGTGTAAAAGATATCCTCCCAGAATTTAAATATAAATAAAAATGTGAATATATATATATATATATATACATTTATTCGTTCAGTGATTTATTCATTTCACCTATTTGTTTTCCAAACATTGCATAACATTCATTTAGTATTTTACGCACACAGCATGGGATTATGTTGCTTGAATCAAAGAATACATTTGCTCAGCATGATCGCAGTTCTCTGGTCCTCAATCAGCGATATGACATATGCATGACTCCCGTGGTTAAAAACACTGAGAATTTTATCTTGATTCATCCAACTTACTCTCCAAGATATTCTTCTGTCTATCTAAAACTCTTTCTCACTTAAGATTTCACAGATTCACACTGGATGGCCCCAAATTGTTGCATACATTCTGCACGGTATCGCCCTCCAGCAATATAATTAAAAAAAAAAAAATCCTCATGGAGGATATTTTAAAATGACTATGAAAATGTTATATTTTCACAGGCTGTCTTTGTTTTCTCATGGATGGAGCTGGCTACATCCCGTCGCTTCTTTTCTATTTCCCCTTGGTCTACCTCAATGGAAACCCATGGACAAGAGAACCTTACTCTCTTTTTCATCTCATACGTTGGAGAAATTTCATGTTGTGACATCAACCTAAACTAGTCACAAATCCAAACACAACCAAATCTCTAGCAGGAAAACAAGTTGATGACATTGTTGATGTACTAAATAGAAAACAATTACAATAAGTGGTCTCTTAATCTTGGATCTGAACTGTTTCGTGGGTTTGTATCAGCATGCGTGTGTCTCTTTAGTGTGTACATTATTGAGACCCAGACACACACATTTAGATTGTTAGGATGTTTTTGCGCTTTCTAATGAGCCTTTTGACTGTTTGGGGCCACCATAGTACGACCCTTGGCAAACGGCAGGCAGTCCTTGTCGGCCTCACATCACGGCATCGAATTGTGGCGGGGTCAACATTTGTAAAGTTACAGCAAGTCAAAAGTGCATATCTTCCCTGAAATATTGGTCAAACGGCAAATTTTTTTGACGCTTCAACTTGAGAGGGACCGTGGCACACAGGAACAAAATAACATGAATGTCATATGACTAATAAGAGTAGATACGTATGTGTTGCCTGATAGAAGATCATACACAATGTGTTTGAGTCTATTTCTGATCGGCCCTTTGATAGGATGCAGCATTCATACACAGATCTGAATCGTCATTATGTGGTTAGCTTAAAATGCAGAAATGTGTCGCTTCCTTCATTGTGTGAAGGCGAAGGCCTTCACACATATGTTATTCTACTCCATTCACTTTATTATTATTATTATATTTTATTCTCCTCACTTTTTTGTCCCGTTTCATCGTCCACATAATTCATCCGATTCACTCCATTCCACTTTTCACGTATTCCAAATATTCAGGAAAGGGTGGCTTCCATTTTTCTCATTCCGAATATTTTCCGATTCCGCAAAATTCCCCAAATTCCGACAAATTTTTCCCCATTCATTCTTAATGGCACATTCGACATTTCACATTTACGTCGTTCCAATTTGAAATTCACATCATTCAGCACATTCTAATCACATTCGGAAGGATTCTCGACATTCCCAAAATTCCCAAATTCGAAAATTTCACGTTTTCACGTTAAAAATTCCGACAAATTTTCACAAAATTTCGTTTTTCACCTCTAACTTCTACATTTTTCAACCGATTCAACTCGTTCCAACTTTCAACTGTTCATCTTTTGCCTACCTATTCCACAACGTCCCACTTACCAAAAACTTCACATCTTTTATTTTGAAATTCAACCAAAATTCTCTAAAATTTCGTTTTTCTACTCTAATTTCTACATTTTTCAACCCATTCAACCCATTCCAACTTTCAACTGTTCATTATTTTTCTACCGATTCCACAACTTCCCACTTACCAAAAGCTTCACATCTTTTATTTTGAAATTCACACCCAATTCCTTTTCCCTTCTCATTTCTACATTTTTCAACCGATTCAATCCATTCCAACTTTCAACTGTTCATCATTTTTCTACCTATTCCACAACTTCCCACTTACCAAAAACTTCACATCTTTTATTTTGAAATTCACACCCAATTTCCTTTTCCCTTCTCATTTCTACATTTTTCAACCGATTCAACCCATTCCAACTTTCAACTGTTCATCATTTTTCTACCTATTCCACAACTTCCCACTTACCAAAAACTTCACATCTTTTATTTTGAAATTCAACCAAAATTCTCTCAAATTCCGGTTTTGTACTCTAATTTCTACATTTTTCAACCGATTCAACCCATTCCAACTTTCAACTGTTCATCATTTTTCTACCTATTCCACAACTTCCCAAAAACTTCACATCTTTTATTTTGAAATTCACACCCAATTCCTTTTTCCCTTCTCATTTCTACATTTTTCAACCGATTCAACCCTTTCCAACTTTCAACTGTTCATCATTGTGTGAAGGCGAAGGCCTTCACACATATGTTATTCTACACCATTCTCTATTATTATTATTATTCTCTTTTATTCTCCACACTTTTTTGACACGTTTCATCTTCCACATAATTCATCCGATTCACTCCATTCCACTTTTCACGTATTCCAAATATTCACGCGACGAGCGCTTGTATTTTTCTCGTTCCGAAAATTTTCCGATTCCGCAAAATTCCCAAAATTCCGACAAATTTTTCCCCATTCATTCTTAATGGCACATTCGACATTTCACATTTACGTCGTTCCAATTTGAAATTCACATCATTCAGCACATTCTAATCACATTCGGAAGGATTCTTGACATTCCCAAAATTCCCAAATTCGAAAATTTCACGTTTTCACGTTAAAAATTCCGACAAATTTTCACAAAATTTCGTTTTTCACCTCTAACTTCTACATTTTTCAACCGATTCAACTCGTTCCAACTTTCAACTGTTCATCTTTTGCCAACCTATTCCACAACGTCCCACTTACCAAAAACTTCACATCTTTTATTTTGAAATTCAACCAAAATTCTCTAAAATTTCGTTTTTCTACTCTAATTTCTACATTTTTCAACCGATTCAACCCATTCCAACTTTCAACTGTTCATTATTTTTCTACTGATTCCACAACTTCCCACTTACCAAAAGCTTCACATCTTTTATTTTGAAATTCACACCCAATTCCTTTTCCCTTCTCATTTCTACATTTTTCAACCGATTCAACCCATTCCAACTTTCAACTGTTCATCATTTTTCTACCTATTCCACAACTTCCCACTTACCAAAAACTTCACATCTTTTATTTTGAAATTCACACCCAATTTCCTTTTCCCTTCTCATTTCTACATTTTTCAACCGATTCAACCCATTCCAACTTTCAACTGTTCACTATTTTTCTACCGATTCCACAACTTCCCACTTACCAAAAGCTTCACGTCTTTTATTTTGAAATTCACACCCAATTCCTTTTCCCTTCTCATTTCTACATTTTTCAACCGATTCAACCCATTCCAACTTTCAACTGTTCATCATTTTTCTACCTATTCCACAACTTCCCACTTACCAAAAACTTCACATCTTTTATTTTGAAATTCACACCCAATTTCCTTTCCCCTTCTCATTTCTACATTTTTCAACCGATTCAACCCATTCCAACTTTCAACTGTTCATTATTTTTCTACCGATTCCACAACTTCCCACTTACCAAAAGCTTCACGTCTTTTATTTTGAAATTCACACCCAATTCCTTTTCCCTTCTCATTTCTACATTTTTCAACCGATTCAACCCATTCCAACTTTCAACTGTTCATCATTTTTCTACCTATTCCACAACTTCCCACTTACCAAAAACTTCACATCTTTTATTTTGAAATTCACACCCAATTTCCTTTTCCCTTCTCATTTCTACATTTTTCAACCGATTCAACCCATTCCAACTTTCAACTGTTCATCATTTTTCTACCTATTCCACAACTTCCCACTTACCAAAAACTTCACATCTTTTATTTTGAAATTCAACCAAAATTCTCTCAAATTCCGTTTTTGTACTCTAATTTCTACATTTTTCAACCGATTCAACCCATTCCAACTTTCAACTGTTCATCATTTTTCTACCTATTCCACAACTTCCCAAATACTTCACATCTTTTATTTTGAAATTCACACCCAATTCCCTTTTCCCTTCTCATTTCTACATTTTTCAACCGATTCAACCCATTCCAACTTTCAACTGTTCATCATTTTTCTACCTATTCCACAACTTCCCACTTACCAAAAACTTCACATCTTTTATTTTGAAATTCACACTCAATTCCCTTTTCCCTTCTCCTTTCTACATTTTTCAACCGATTCAACCCATTCCAACTTTCAACTGTTCATCATTTTTCTACCTATTCCACAACTTCCCACTTACCAAAAACTTCACATCTTTTATTTTGAAATTCACACCCAATTCCCTTTTCCCTTCTCATTTCTACATTTTTCAACCGATTCAACCCATTCCAACTTTCAACTGTTCATCATTTTTCGACCTATTCCACAACTTCCCAAAACCTTCACATCTTTTATTTTGAAATTCACACCCAATTCCTTTTTCCCTTCTCATTTCTACATTTTTCAACCAATTCAACCCATTCCAACTTTCAACTGTTCATCATTTTTCGACCTATTCCACAACTTCCCACTTACCAAAAACTTCACATCTTTTATTTTGAAATTCGCCACAAATTCTCCAAATATTCTACATTTCTCAAGTAATTCAACACGTTTCAACATCGTTCGGCAGCATTCCCCGAAGAAGTTATTCATACATTTCGCCTTCACACGCAATTTCTCCAGAAATTGCAAAATTCTAGTTATGAAATGATTTTGGTCTCCGGTTGCTGCTAAAGCGCCATTCTGCCGCGCTTTAGCAGCGGACCGTTCTTTGTGAAAACAACAGGCAGAGTTTCCTTTCAGCCTTTTTCATGTGAAGAGACAAACATTTCAACTGGTACGCGTTGCAGCCGGGGGCCTGATGTGTCACGGTCCATTAGTGAACCCCTTGGAGGATGGACGGCCAATACATCAAGTATGTGAGGGAAGCGTGTTGGCCATCATTGTGATCGTGCCCTGATTGGTAGCTCTTCCTCACGCTGAGTCTGAAAGTTGCGTCGTGGATCAGTTCGTTTTTGTAAGCCGCAGCGGAGCCACCTCGCGCCCCCGATGGGCTTCCACATCAAGTGATGCCTTTGTTCAAAAATGTATTTGTTCTCTTATTCTTTTTGGGAACTGTGTAATACAAAAAAAGGAAGAGTGGGGAGTAAAAGTATCAGTCTCTCTCCCTCAGCCGTCCCATCCTATCGCATCCCAGTAACACCGCTCTCCCTCTTCTTTTCCACTCCTCCTCCCTGCTAGCGCATAAGATGCTAATGATCCCCCCTTCTCCATATTCTGATGCAAGGTCTGTCTACACTTTTCCCTTTCATCCCCATACAAATGTGCTCTTATTGCCTCTTGGCCCTCAGGCCTTTTAAGATGCCTTTTTGAAATATGCCGTTTGATAAGCACATCATTGGCCAAGTCCCCGCAGTGATTAGAGCGCGCTTTAATGTGAGCAAGTTAGAGAGTGAGTGAGGGGCTCAGGGGCCGGCGGCCATCCGTTCTCTTCTGCCAGCCCTCTTTGACATATCTCGGGGCATCGGGGAGCGAGGTTAGCTGGAACGGCCCTGACACTAACGTTGTCTTGGGCCCCTGCGTGGAGTTGAAACATGGGCAGGTCGCCTTTACAGAGACAAGGTGCTGTACAGTGGGGCGCTGCAATCCTGTTTTATCTCAAGGACGACTCTGTAATCTTTTTCCAATATGCTTTGTTGGCCTCGTGTCATGAGCCTTGCACTTCCTCAATGGATTCTTCATTTATTTTCTTGCCAGCAGGGAATGTCAAGATAGGCGTCTTGCGCTTTCTCCTGTTCTGCCTCTTAAATCCGACACCTGTTGTTCCATTTGGGAGAAATAGGTTATTTTTAAAATACGTGATTACTATCCCCTTCAGTCGCATTTTAAGAAGATTGCAACATTTACCTGTTCACTGTGTGTAAATGCAGCCGAGCAAATTATAGTATGTCGCACAAAACGGTGACTCACGTGATCTTTCAAGAGTAAGCAGTCCAAGTGTGTGTTTTGCTTTTTCTTGAGCTTTTAGTGATACCACCACCAAAGAATGTCAGGCATGGAAAATAGGAAAAATGTGTTAGTAGCCATAGAAATTGATGTTCTTGTGGCATGGAACCTGTCTGAATGTTTGAGCAATCAATTAATTAAATATCCAAAGTCATTTCAGCAGCAGAAGGCTTAAAAACATGTAGCCAACAGTAAAAGCCAGCTGAATGCATGACAATGAAGGTTAACTTAAGACGAGTTTTACATTTAGAATTGAGCTAATGAAGGTTTTTCGCATTTATTGAGATGGTTCTATAAATAGGAGCTCATCAACTGTAGCGGTTCAATGACAGTTCAACTCCCAGCAAACGGACCAACAAATGTACATACGTATATGCAATCTTCATGTTGTCAATTCAATTCAGCATCACTGACCTGAAACAACAGATGCTCCACTTTCACATCCAGAAATACATCCAGAAAATGAATTTGCACTACCCACAGAGTTCAAATGTGTGAAGCATTTACATTTTGCATGTTAAAAAAAAACACTAGGGATAAGAGTGCGCCACAATTGACTGAGATCCTTTGATATTATTTGTGGCACACAAAAGAGACGTTTGACATATCACATGCACAACCATCTACAGGTGTCCTGGCAACTTTAGCTCGACTTAATAAGCCATGCTTATTTGAAGTACATGACTTTGAACAGACAACAAAACACTGCATGCTTAAGTACCTCCAAATATGACACCCTTTCAACACGCCATCAAGTGCACTACAGCTTTTCAAAAAGCACCTGGGTCGCTATGAAATGCAAACAAGCATTCATGAGACTTTATGTGTCGAGGCTAGTAAGAGGGCTCAAGTTGTTTCTCTTTCTCCCTGGAAGTCTGACTGTTATAGTGTACATGCAAAGCTGTCTGGGGGTGTACGCAGAGACACACCATTAGGTACCCTGAATTAGGGAACTGACAACTGATATAACTGACAGGGGTGAAAGTTTGCTAATGCCACAGCTAATCTGGTAGGCTGAAAAAAGTAGCTTTACCTATAATGCTGATTCAGTTACCCAAGTAGGCCTTTAGAGGGCAAAGACCCATATTTGATCATGTAAAAAGTTCAAATCAATTCCACGCAAGTCAATTTGTATTCATACATATGTATATACAGTACAAGCCTACTCTTTACTGTATATTTTTCATTCATTATTTAAATAAAAGTAAAAAACCTACAGTCTACACGGAGTAAAACTACAGTATATTTCCTCTCAAAACTACACAGAGGTGAATATAACAGGACTGTGAGTAAAGCAGTGGTGCTAGTTGTCATAGTAGTACAGCACATAGTGTGTGTGTGTGTGTGTGTGTGTGTGTGTGTGTGTGTGTGTGTGTGTGTGCATGTGTGCATGTGTGCGTGTGTTTGTGTGTACGTGTGTGTGTGTTTTAGCAACTTTGCTTATCATCACATGTATTGCTACTGATGTGGAGAAATTAAAAAGGCTGGAGTGCGATTACTTCACATTAAAATTGAACTGATGACGAACAACCTCACTGTCTAATCGTGTTACATCAAGATGTGACAGAGACCCGTTTGTTGTGTCTACATCAGCTGAGTCCAAACATTTTATTCCAAGGTCCGCTTAGAGGAAAATGAAAGGATGCAAGGGCCACTGATATTCTTCAATTTAATTTATTCATAATAACAAACTATAAACAATTGCATAGTGTAGGTAAGACATGCTGAGCAATTATTGTTTATATGCAGAATTACTGTATATGAGTAATTTTCATATAATTACATCACTAAAGCGAAAGACACCCAAGTGGACAAAAATAATACTTGCACCTCACGTGCATGTACTTTTTGTTGGTGCACAGTGCATTTATGAAGCTTTAAAATATATATACCGATCTAAATAATCTAAACACATCTAAATAATCTAATAAATACTTTTTCAGAAATCAACAGCATGCCTTGTAATCAGTTCGTAAACTTTAATTTAAATTCCTTCTGATTAGGTTTACGTCTCATTCTCATTGGCTTCTAATTGCTGGCAGGCATACATGTTTTTGTCAATTCGAAACTAGAACTACTTGTGGAATCGCTGATGGTGTAGAGGTACACTCGCCTGTCGTGTTTGCAGGCACCAAGAGTTCAATTCCCTCATATGACGCTGTGCATGTAATGTGAGACAAAAATACCAAAAAATAAACAGCCAAAATTAATAAAAATACAACTGCTTCCCGTCACTGTGTTTAAGAATCATGGGAAATGCAGTCCTACTAGTCTAATCCTGCCACCAGCCAAAATGCGATCTGAGTGTTTGTGACAGTACGCTTCCAATGTTACAATGTGGGACAATATCATTAGTTTCTGTAAGAGCAACAGGTAAACGACACAGCCAGCTTCTAATAACTACCGGGACTGAGCAAAAAAGCAGGCTTGGGAAATGCTGAGCAAAGAAGCTGGCGTACCTGGTGTGTGGACTGACTTGTTTAGAACTGTTAAACTATCAATCAAGATAAAATTTTGTAGCCAAAAGTAATAACACAAACATCAGACACCAGATTGATGGTCACATTTTCTTGGGACTGTCGGAGGAAAGCCTCCTTGTCTCCGCTCAAAGCAACTCCTGTGCAGTTGCACGGTGAAACAAAAGCACACCAGACCTGGTCTGAACTTAGCACTTACTCTGCGAAATAAACATGGTACAATTACAATAAACCATCTGACATATAATGTGTACAGCGGGCCACAGACAGCCCTCAGGCAGTAGTTTGGACACAGCCCTCGGTCCACACACTCCACTAACATACATATGTGCCCTTCATTGACCTGCCAGATGATCAGCACTATTAAAGTATGTACATATTGTTCTTCACTTTTTATGTCACATAAAGTGCACTAATATTAAAAATGAAATATATTCTGCCATGAAAAGAAGGTTCAGTCACACAGCTGGAAACAAAATACAATATCGGCGGTTCTGGGCCAAAGATAACAGAATGGGGACAACAGAGGTAGGAAGGATAATCCTTTGTGTCAGTGTTTTATAGTTTGAGATTGCAATGAGAGAGTGTGCGTTGTGTGCTGGTGCTGATGCGCTTTCATATTGAAACTTGAGGTTTTACAAAAGTGCAGCTTGTCATCCAGCGGCTGCTTAGCCTCATTAAAAGATGGAGGCACAGAAAAAAGTGGGAAATTCCCGCACGGATAGAGTGCCACGTTTTGGGAAACAAGTGCGTGTGCAGGCACGATGTATGTCACACGTGCCAATATGCTGCAGCCATATGGTGCCACCAGTCTCAAGGGTGACAGTAGGCATGCCAGCGAGTGGGAGATGTGAGAATGAGGGAGAAGGAGGGAAACTGTAAATGTGTATTATCATCTGGCCAGGTTTCCTCATCCGCCTCCTTAGTACAGATGCCTTCCATGTCTGCTTCTATATTTGTCCCACAGTGATGAGGTGGAACTAATGTCTACTTTCACACCAGCTGATGTCATCAGTGTGCTGCACCTAGGGAGCAACAGGGCCCCCGCCAAGAACTACTTGTGTCTTTTCAGCATTGTAGGGATACCGTATCCTCTTTTGCCGGGACATTTTCTCTTTTTGGATGTTAAGAAAGCAGTTGGTTTTCATTATCATTACCAGTTACATTTATCGTGGGAGGTTTTGCTCCAGACACCCCAAGAGTCAATCCAGTGTGCTTACGCCATTTAAAATACTCATTCAAGCAACCTTGCTCAAGGACAATGTGAATGCTGACTGAAAAGACAGCAGATGCTGTCACTGGCCATTCTATATGATAGGTCTGTCAGTGCACACAGCAGTGGAGATGTAATTAAGACTATTGGGACAAAAAGTATGATCTAGTTTTGGCAAAACACACCACAAGAACAGAGAAATCATACATACGTATATACAAATAAAGTAAAATATGAGATACATACATATTTTATATTTATTGTTCGTAATTATGTATGAAATGTTTTTATTGTATCTTCATGTTTATATATCTATTTTTTGCAGTAAATATAAATGCAAATATTTACTTAAACTAATTTTACTACTAAGGCAGGATAGGTTGGTGTTGATAGAACTTTGAAATGTCACGCAATTTTGGGTTATATTGCTGTCAGTGGAGTGAAACTCCATAGTAAACTAAGGACCTCCTGTATCATCAAATGTGTCATAGGCAACCCAAATTGGCTTGATAATTTTGTGGTAGTGTGACCAAAGTTGAAACCATTTTTCCAGCGCATGACACACACACACACACACATAACACGCATAACCTCACAGGAGAGTGATCTGAATTCCATGTTGTGAGACTTCAAATCTATGTATCTATTTCTGTTGTAATGCCTTTCAAGTCAGCGGTTAGCTACGTACATGGACTGAGCCACATCCCTGTCACATCTGTCAGTTTTGCCCAGCGTGTATTGCATGTAGACTCTTAGGCTTACTAATATGAAGCTCTTGACGGGTTATTAGTGCCACACTGAAATCATGAGCCTTGACCGCTGCTGTAACCCAACTGTGAGCGGGGGACATTTTAGCTGAGTGACCAAATTCTTCCCCCCACCTCCAAACTAACTTTCTTCAGAAATAGTGTGAATGCTGTTGAATTCAGTTTCCGCAAAGGCATCAGGGACGGAGAAATGCTGGTTAAAACATCACATCATAACATAACGTGTATCACAACTGACTGGATGCAGTATGTGCTATGCTCCTCCGTGGATAGTATAACTGAACAATCACATTCCTATCTGTCAATCACTATCCTTAACTATCAACACCCATTAACTACTGTACACAACATCCACCTTATTAAATCAAAAGTGAGCAGCATTTTTTCTCAGATGACTTAATGTCCTATATTGAGTATGTGAGAGTGATAAAGCTTCTTTTTTTAACACACCTACACCATATTCAGATTTGCAACCCTGTAATAATAACTAGAAAAGCGACATCAGTTTCAGAAAATGTATAATTGGGCCCAAGTTCAGTGATAAGTATACTCACTTTTGTTGTTGTTGGTTTAGGCATGGCTATTTTGTGCGGACAGTAAATTTACAGTTATACACCGAACGCAGGCTTAGGGGTACAGAATTTGGGAATTGTGTTAAGCCTGAAAGCGAGTTGTATAGAAAGTATTTTGTTTTCTTTTCTTTTTTTTTAAGGAAGGCATGTTTTTAAAGAGCCAAAGGGGTCCATTGTTATGTTAATTTAGGTCAAGCATATTGTTGTGCAGCCAAAGGGGTCTGTTTGCCGTCCGTCACCCACATACATCGAAGTCTGTTGATATTTTATTAAAAGAGAAGCAGATGACAATATCAGGCGGATTGAGTAAATCATTTTGATGCTTTGTAAATTGGATGCAAGAGAGAATAAAGCGGCCACTTATTGTACTACTGTGTCCGACCACGCTCTTTGACTCGTGAGTGACTGTGTGGATTAGGTCCTACCGCAAACTTCCCCCTTTCCGAATCAATTACAATCTTAGCTATCCATAACACAGTGATAAAGCAGCCATAAAGATCAAACAGCACGACTTCTTATCTAACGCCTTTGAATTGGTCACGGAAATTCATTGAATCCGTATCACTAAGGTTTACACGCTAGTCATTTAGCTTCGTACTTCGTCTAAACCACGTTAGACAAAAGGTCACGTAGGATCGAAGCAAGTAAAATCGAGATGTAGGTGTACATGATAAAAGCAAACTACATTAGCTTATATTGAGTAATTTCTTCAAATTAAACAATAATATATATTATATATATATATATATATATATATATATATATATATATATATATATATATATATATATATATATATATAATGTGCTGGGTGTTCTTTTGTGAGATACTATGACATCTCAGCATATCCCAATTCACTAGCCTGTTACCATGGACATACAATATGCTGTAAGCATGAGTGGGTGCTTAATAGCTCTCTAGAATTTAGCAAAACATCAGCGTGTACCTCTTTATTCGCACCATGAGAAAAGCTGAAGTTATTCAAAAACAAACTCTATTGCAAGCTGCTCTATTCATTTCCATTCAGTTATTCTGTGAACTCACTGGGCTATCAAAGCCTCAATTGTTTGGATATAAATACCTCAGTGAAATTACCCTTGCGAGATCCCAACCTCTTACCTCCCAATCATTTTCATCCTCTAATGTATGTGAAGCTGCCATTAATGGTGTTACAATGGAAAGAGTGCATGTAGCTCATGTGAGCATTTCTTTTTTTGCGACTGAAATCCCACCGCAGTTAAGTGTAATTCACACACTGAAGGCCAGATGTTTGACCTACGTATGTGCTTGCACACACGCATGCACGCACGCACGCAATGTTCCTCACACAATACTAGTATGTGAGTGAACGTACTGCTGTGTGTACGTACACGTTTTGCATAGTACACTGCTGCTTCATAGAGTCCTCCATCTCGAGTAATGACCCTAAACCTTTTGCTGGTGTTCTAGCCGGAAAACTGGGCTAAAAGCTGCAGTTGAAAGGGAGCTGATTGTCTTTTGCTTTCTCTCTAGCCGAAAAATAATGAAGATTCATTTTTTTCCCCCATCGAATATAGTTAGGTTTGCTCTTTTTCTCCCAATGTACCTAGTAATTATTATTGCTCAAGCACCCGTTAGTGCATAGGACCCATTGGAATTGAATTATTCTACATTGGGGGGCCTCAACATGCTTGAACACAATCTTTTAGCAAAGATCTGTGGGGATTGAATACAACAGACTAGTCGAATGTACTACTCTGCTTCGATGTTAAGTTGACTATCACTAAATACGTGTCTTTGGCATGTCGTTTTCCAATCAGCCAATTTACACAGAGGTCTGTTTCCATCGATATAACGGACGATGAAACTTTGTGGAGGAGCTTAATGTCAAGCTAAACAAGGCAACACTATCTTCATATTTCTGCACTGGGTCAGAATACAAAAAGAGATGGCTCTGCATGACAAAGCGGCGACTGTCATCGTTGCTGGTCTTAAAAGATTCATACCACAAGACTGTCAGCGAGAAATGAAGGCAGTGGTGAGAAATGAAGCTCCATCTTCTTTTCAGTTGGATTTTCTTCCTGATGACCTTTCAAACACACTCTCATTGTCACACATGTGGGGAAGTCACACACCAATTAAATGCCCGCAAAGCCACGGAATTGTTTAATCCATCTTTAGGAATAAGTTTAGCAAACATAAAAAGCAAGAGAAACAAGAAAATCAGAATAGCAGCACTAATCATTGTTCCACGTTGGTTCCTGTAATAACTAAAAACAGTAACTATGGATAAATTATTGATTGAAATGAATTAATGAAAATTGTTGGTGCTGCAACAGAATATTTTTAGAAACAGTCTTGAAAGGCCAAACTTTGTTCCAGAATGCCTTGGTTGTCTTGAGATTTCATTGGGCTGCACAGATGTGCCGGATGTAGCAAAGCGGCTCCAAAACATCCATGTTACACATTAGGTACTCTTCTTTTGTGTGTCTGTTTTAAGTTGTTTATCTGAGAATTGTGGGGATTGCTTTCATAATGGGAGGGTACCAACATTTCCAGTTTTTACTTCAAAGAAGAGTAGCCATCATTCTGCATCAGGTCAAGTCTTCATCTTTTAGACAAAATGCTATGGCAAACCATTCGGTAATTCATTCCAAAGTAGAAAGACACACAACCATAATTCCAATCCCCCCAAAGTCAGAATAAATTCCCAAACTGTTTTGAGTGCATCAGAACTTATCCACGTCAGAACAATGTGTGTGTAAAGGAGTGCGAAGAGCTTGAATGTTGGCTGGGCAAGTGTTTTTCAGCAGTCATCTACTCACAGACACACACAGAGAAGTGTAGGAGGGAGGGAGGGAGGGAGCTGAAACCAGAGAGCGGGCCCGGCCCGACTGTGGGCTCACCGCCCTGCAGCCTCCCTCAAGCCTTCATGTGATCCCTTCTCCAGAAGCCAAGCAGCAGAGGAAATGTCAGTCTGCTAGTCTGCCAGGAAACCTTCATGCCCAAACAAGGAGCTTCCTGTCCTGACACAGCTCTTCCTGTCGGCTATGTAAGGACTTTCCTTCCTCCTCTTCCGCCTCCTGTTGCTCCTCCTGCATCTGTCTCGTTTGTCTGCACTTTGGCAAGATGCCTTAGTGCAATCATTCTTGTTCAGTGACCTCCTCCGAGGTGTGTTTGCGCACATTTGCACCGTTTAACACTTTGCTGCTTTTATTTGTTTTACAATTATAATATCAGCCATTCCCACGGTATTTATGTTCTCTTGCACTACTTTACGTTTTCCTTCAGTGAGACAGTAAAGAATGGCTCACAAGCGCCTGCTGAGTTGATGGAGCAATTATGTTTTTTAGCGCTTCGGTTGTTTATATGCCTGCCTAAATGTCTATATCATAATCATTTTACGGACATTTAACTGAAGTGCCGCCCACTTGTTGATTATATATATTGATGGTTTCAGTTTTTATTTCTTGGCTATGAATGGCATTCTTCTTCATTTATGTTCCCACTGAGTGTCTCGTTTAGCTGATTGTAAATAACAACTGAAACACTGGCCAGGCAGACTGCCACAGTTTTATTGGTACAAAAGAGAAAATGCAGCAGTGAGGGGAGCGTTCAGCCTCTTATATGGTTCCCTAGTCAGTCACATCCTTTGTCATAACTCTAAGTTTAAGTTGAGTGTGTGAAAGTGTGAATACTTGTACTTTATCACACACAGACAAATCCCTGTCTGCCACCAAAGCAGTATGCGGTTCAGTATTTATCTTACAGCTGTAGTTAGCCCCGAGTGGTGCATTTCATCTCTGCCACTCAGTTGTATTCAGACGTGGGAGTGGGATGTGCGGGCTTCTCTTGCTGTATATGTGTCTGTCAGAAAAACACAGCTGCCTGCTACTGTAACATTATCTGATTTAGACCCCCCCCGCCCCCAAAGAACAGGGGACTAATGAAAGGTTTTGCTTTTCGGAGCAGGTACAGCTTTGTACGTGTAAAAAAACAACTAAATACAGTACCTAGAGTATCCTACTGTGTCAATATTCATTGAAAATTGAATACATTGATGAGATAAAGGAGTGGTTTGATGTCTGGGTGCCTGAATGAGACAGACAGGCAGAAAGACTGTATGTGTACAAAGCAGGATTAAAAAGAAAACTATTAAACTCTTGCTAAAACAAGCATGAGCTGAAAAATCCCTTTTTTTCCCCCATTCTTCTTTAGTCCAATATAGTGTCAAACAAATTAGTGTGCCACCATCTAGTAGTTTAAAGTGGAATTACACCTAAAATCAACAAGCGGTAGAACAAGGTAGAGTTAAAAACTGTATAAAAATGAACTGGAAGCCTACAATAGAGACTTACTCTACCCACAGAAAAACAATGCAGGCACTGGATTTATGTACACAAAGAGAGATAGAGATGGACATACAGATGGACGGTGTCAGGAATGAGTTGAGCCAGGGCGACCAAATGCAGCTTGAACCAGGATTTATTGAAGGGAAAGGAAGTTGGAAGGAAGGTAAATGGGGAATCGAAGACACAGATAGAGACTCGCGGCCAGCAAACAGACAGACTGACCGACAGACTGACCAACAGACAGACAGATGTCCGCTTGGACAAGGTTAAAATGCTGTCCGTGAGCCTCCAGACAGACCGGGGGGGGGGAAACCAGACGACAGGAACACTGGGCACGGATAAGTCAAAGTCAAAGTCAAAGTCAAAGTCTGCTTTATTGTCATCGTCTTCACATGCCGAGACACACAAAGAGATCGAAATTACGTTTTCTCTATCCCACGGTGACAAGACATATTACACGATAGACATACAAGTAAACGACACAATATAAGAAACAAGAAGGCACAAACAATAAATAATAAGAGTATTAATAAATAATAAATAAACAGATAACACAACAAATAAGAGCCAGCGTGCATACAGACAGTAAAAGTACAGGACGCTACGCAGAACGGGGAAGCGAGTTCAGGATCCTAACAGCCTGGAGTATGAAGCTGTTTGAGAGTCTGGTGGTGCGGGAGCGCAGGCTTCTGTACCTCTTCCCAGAGGGCAGAAGCTCGAACAAAGAGTGAACTGCATAAGGACGGCACAGAACAGTAGACACCGACAAGGAGGAACACACGGGCAGGGTTTAAATACCTCAGGTAACAAGAGGGAGCAGGTGACAGACATGCCGTAACGAAGGGGTGTGGCTGAGGGAAGTTGACGGCCGAGCGTGCTCTGGCATGGGCGTGACAAACGGATAGACAGATAGACAGATAGATAGATAGATTCTTTTTCAACACAAGTATCTGTATTTCTTCTTGAGTGCAGAGTGTGAGTACCTTCACAACCTCTGCACAGCTGTTCAGGCATTTTTTGTGTCATCGGCAGGACAACTCTTGTCATGCTTTTAACCATCTTACAAGACCTTGGCATCATCATTGTACACACGCACATATAAACATAGGCTACAGTAGCTTGACTTCTCTCCAATGGCTGCTTGCCTTGCAGGACGTACATGATGTGCTGTAATTGTCAGCCTCTTCAGACACACTTCAAAGGGAGCCGAGTGCATGCATGGACGCAATTAACAAGCTCAACGAAGCCCACATGAGCTCCTCTCCCCATTGTTCTCATTTTCACTCTCATTAGCGGACGCACTGTGGGTGGGAGGAGGATGCAGCGGCGGAACACCTGTGGAAGTGCTGGGTGCGCTTTGTGCAGCGTGGGGACTGACACCTGCGCTGCATGGAGACCTGGTGCTAATGATGGTTGTCTAAGCTATATTTTGGGGGTTGAGCTAGGTAGTGGGGAGCGGTGAGCACATGCCAGTATCTAGGCATGTGAGCAAACGGAGTTGACGCCCGAGAGACACAAGTGTGTGAATGTGACCGGTGCACCTGGGAAATATCTCCACGGCAACCGTGCAGCTCAGGAGACCACTTGTCACTTGAGCAAAAACATTGCACTTCCTGAAGAACCCAGCTGGTCTATGAACATCTCTAGTGACACCTAGAGGTTGTCAGCCTGAATCATAAGGACCGACATGGATAAACAAGTCACAACTCTTGATATCATACTGTTATGTAATTCACAAAGCGATACCAGGAATGAAGCTCATAACTTTCCACATTTCCCAGATGACAAGAGCCAGTGTCCCTTGGTTGGAGTAAGTGGAGATGATGCTAACTGTTGGAGACACCTCCATCATGTGATGAAGACCCACTGTTCATCAAAAGCGCCACACAATCCTCATCCGTCACTCATCTGTCTCCAAGGCCGTACAGCCTTCTTAAATTCTGAATATGATTACATCTGTGACACCAATTCAATTTCTACAAGCAATAAACTAAATTAGTATATACAGTATCTTGCATTCTACGCCAGCATAGGGAACATGTTTAACTTGAGCATTCTTTCAAAGTTGTAGTACCTCCTGTCTGGAACATTTTAGTCTAGCTTGTTAATCGAATGCAGCCTGGGAAGCTTGTAAAAGCCTATTGGTTGAAGCTTGTAAGAGAGTGTTTCATTTGTTTCTTCTGAATTTTTAATGAGGCCCAGTGGTGCATAGAAAGATTTTAAAATACGGAGATGTAAGTGTGGCACATGTAGCAGCAGCGGGCAAGCTTTTATCGTGCTGGCTTGAAATACATGATCACAGTTAAGCTGTGAGTAACTCTAAGATAAAATGTCCTGTGCCCAGTCGAAATTCTAACACAAGAGTGCAACAGGAGTGAGGTGTGTTACAAGAAGGTGCCATTTGCTCATCTGTAACGACTTGGGCTTTGGAACTGGAGTGTAGCGGTTCAAGTTGTGCACATTGAATACATCTAAATAATGATTTAATTGCTGGAGTCAATATGCAGGTCTACTGTAGGTTTAAAACGTGAACATAGTGCGGCACGGTGATCGACTAGTTAGCACGTCCGCCTCACAGTGCAGAGGTTGTGGGTTTTGGCTGCCAACCAGTTCAGGGTGCCCAAAGTCATCTGGGAGAGACTCCAGCATGCCGCTGACCTTCGTGAAAGAGGAAAAAGTCTCAATGGAGTGACGGAATCACGGACTGGCCAGCAGGTGAATAACGAAACTTATGCAACCTCTACTGAGCAACCGTTTGACCCTGCAACAGATGATTTCCATATTCATTATTCTCTATTGTGAATGTTGTCTGAATTTTAGCAATCTACCATTGTCCTCAGAGGTTTTACTGTACAAGTAGTTTTTGGCATGATGAAAAAAAAAGTTGTGTTTGAACACTGTGAAGTATCCAGAAAGCAGTTCGAAAAAGTCTGTGTAGTATGTTACGGGTTACACTGCACTGAGTCCTGGCCGCCTATGCCAAACCACACGAGGAGGACGAACGAGAAGGGTGGGGGACCAGCGATGATAGTTGCAATAACACCGACTTGAAGACTTGTGTTTACACCAAAAAGGTTGGCTGTCTCAAACATGCTTTTGCCATTTGGCTTTCATAAACTGGAACAAAATACTTGCTTGTGTGAAAACAAGGTATTAAAACTCCGATGTGTTTCTTCTTATGGCAGTTGGCCTACTGACGCTAATAGGATGAGCTGCTTTGAGTTCTCTGTCTGGCTGGTATATGTGCAGCAAGGCAGCAGCTTTCGGAACAAATTGTGCCATGCGGCCGAGTATAGAATTTGCAGCGTTATTTTGGCTGCTTTGAGCAGTTATGCCTCATGTGTAAGAAAGAAAATCTTGGCTATCCTCTCGCATGAACACACATGCCCGCAAACATACACACACCGGCACGTACACACACCATTGAACCATTCTTGGCTGGTACAGACATGCGACATACAGCACAGTTTGGTAAATGTCTGTCTCTGCAGCTTAGCGAGAAAGAGAACACTGTGTGAATGTGTGTTTACATCTCAACTCCAATGCTGTGAACTTCATTTCGCAGTAGCCAGATGGAGATTTAGCATGTGAACACGCACTCCACAGCGATGAAAATACACATAGCGAAAGGGACTAAAAACAGAGTCAGTACACTGATCAGGTCTGAAGGCGAGCATCTTCTACATTTCCACGTCTGCTTGAGTAACAGCTCAATATAATCTTATGATAATTGCAGTTTTTCACTGGATCTAGTAGAAGTTCAGATCTGCATCAAACACACGTACTATTTAGTTACGTAACAGCTTGTAACGTCAAATGTTCCTGACCCCGTCCCAGCTAAGTATGATTTTGGAATTGCATTGGACAACGCACACAGCACAGACAGCGCCCCCAGGCTTGAACAGGCCCTGTATAATTATGGCCAGCCACATGTCCCACCACCACCTTTATTTATAGGGTTACAAACACACTGGGGCTTACTGGGTGCTTTTCCAGCACATTCCAGCATATTTGAACTGTTCAGTAGGTGGGGTGTCTGTTCGCATACTGTTTGTGATATTTGGGGTTACAGTGTGTGAGACAGGTTTTGATTTTATTCCCCAGAAATGCCTTAGAAGTTCTCTTTCTATGAACAGCTGTGCTTGTGTCCTCCTTTCTTGGCTTTGGGGATTTCTGATCGGAATGGAGAGCAACTCACCACAGGCTAACTTATCCAGACAGAACTCATGAAAAAAACACAAAGTCTTGGTTTGGACAGAATCAATATGGAAGGACAACCTCTGGCCACAAACCTCTGAGGACAGCGGACCCATAAGTCCGGTAGCCTTCAGGCATCACTCACAGTAGGCCAAGCCAGCCGTCACCTTGGAGATGCAGCAGAGCGGAAGCGAAGAGACATGGGAGTTAACATGAAGTGAAAAGAGGAAATATAAAGACTTGGATCAGTGTCGACAGACAGACAGACGAACAAAAGCCAGCTCATCGAACAGGGTTATTTGGTAAGGACAGTGGAGTCAGGTGTAAACAGCCACTAAATCAGATATTATTTGCTGAATTCATAATAATAATAAAAATTCAACACCTTTGTATCAGATGAGAGAATTGGAAACTGTTGGCAAATGGCTAATTTACAAAGTCAACAGGAGACAAATCAACAAAATTAGGAAGGCCGATTAATTGATGAAAGGTACATAATGGCAAAAGGCTGTATCATTAGTCGCATTCTTTTTCTATACAGTGAGTGCTTTTGGTCCCATGAAGGTTGAATGCAAAAACAAAGGACTTCTCTTATTGTTGCAGGAACAAAAAAAAAAAATTCAGCAGCATTTTGTAAAAGCACACCAAAATCCTGTTTACTATATTGTATCTGTACATCATGCGGTACATCAATCAATAAAGTTCCTCAACAATCAATACAAATGTCCATTTTATACCAGTTGCGTCTTGACCGTGAGCTGAGTGATGTTTTTCTTGTCTGTTCCAATGCTACCAAACATTTCTCCTTTGTTCACTGCTCTCCATGCCATGCAGGGTACAGGAGAGGAAGTATATAGGTAGTTCCAGGGCTCAAGGATCCAGTTGGACTGTTTTGTCTGACAGTTTAATCTTTCGCTGCCCCTTGCAGGTTGGGAGGTTTGGAGCTGATTGCAAGTTGCCTGTTTGAGTGCCTGTTTGAGTGAATGTGGCATTCGCCTCTGAGTTGACACGACACACATAAGAGTCTTTAAATTGAAGAGGCTTGATTACCCACTATCTTTAACTCAAGGGACAGGATCAAAACGTTAAAGTCCATTTCTTTTCCCCTTAATTACACGGACTGATGATGGACGATGGATTTCTGTGATTTTAACATGAGAGGACAGATGGACAAGGATGCCTATGTTGTGAATGAAGAACGGAGGACAGGGACAGACCGGCAGAATTTGGTGCCCACCTCTGATAATATTTATAGATACTTATATACTACATGTGGACCAGATTTGATATGACTGGTAAAATAATTGTGATGGTGAAGCTGATATAATTACCTGGAATATTTTTGTATGACTTTTCACCAAAGATACTGACAACTGATGTGAGGTGCAGTAATGAGATCTGGTACCCTTTTCCAGTGTTACTCTGACAGCATTTCCAGCCCTCAGCTTTACTTTTTGAGCCAATTGAGCACATCTGCTTCACAAGTGAGGGAAACATAAATGGCCAGGATATCCTGTCGTAATAGAAACTCCTGCTTGAATGAAAGAGAAAAAACTCAGTGTAGGAGGGGGTGCTCATGTGTAATGCCCGCCGGTGGAAGCATGACACACGGTGGTGCTCTGGCAAAGGGCTGCTCAAGAACACAAGAGTAGGTCGTGTGTGTGTGTGTGTTTGCCTGCATGTGAGTGATGTGGTGGAGAGGGCAGAGGACTCATATTGAGTGCAGGTGCGTCAGGCGTAAGATGGGGATGGAGTTATAAAATGTGAACAGCAAAAGCTAGTGTATGTATTCGTCCTGTACACAACACATGCATTTCTAATCCATCTCACAATTGACTAAATACAAAAACACTGACCCCATTACACCCACGGGAACTGGGATTCCGTTTCGAGTCATTCAACATATGTGACGTCAAAAGTCTGCGTGGGCAAGTTTTTTTTCCAGACCAAAGTCAAGCTTTGTTTTATGCAACCATCATTTCCATCTGCATTTAGTTTGTCTGACTCAAATGCAGAATAATATGTTTACAACAAAGATGTTTGTTTGTAAACAAATACAAGTAAAATGTTTCATCTTACAACAAATAAAAGTAAAATGTTTCATCTTACTGTCAATGTTACTGTCCTGGAGCTCATAATGTTCAAGTATGACATCATCATTTTTATCTTTTGTTGAAATACATGAATAAGAGATCAATCCTGTTCTTGGAAAAAAAAGAAACTAAAAAAAATCTCTGTCAAATTTATATTTGTAATTCATATTTTAGCTGTACTGTATCAACATATACTAACTTCTTGCTTTTTGATTTTTTTTTTTGTTTAAGAATAACTGTCTTGTTAGAAGTGTAAATGCAGGGCTCGAGACTGTGACCCAAATAGAAACATATGCGACTGTTTTGCATCCTTTGTAAGAATTTTAACTAGTCTTTTTTTTTTTTTGTATTAGTGCATGTTCATATACTCTGTATATGTATGAATATTTTGGTTGGAAGTCACCCTCTTTTTCATCCTTCCATAGTTTCTGCATTTGTACACACGTACAAAGACAACACACAGTTCCATCTATACTGCAATTTATCTTAGAATTGAAATTAATATGTGTCACATGCAGCATTTGGTCCATGCATCCCTGTCAAGAAACTGTCTTTTTAATCTTTGATTTTTTTTCCACGTTTGAAATAAACAAAACGAAATCTACATAGGGACCTCTTGAAACCAAAGAGAAGCAAAGCGATGGAAAGGAATACTGGCGCTCCTTGAAATAGGCATCGAATGCTGTGGTTGTTGTTTGCAGCTGCTGCATGCGGAATTGGCATATTTACTGAATGAAGACTGTAGAGCGGTGATTAAAATCGCCGCTGCCCCCTACATAACATGATCATTGGAGACACCGCTGTCTCCACAATAGCGTTTGAGATCAAGGGGTAGATTTAGATTTTGGGATTATGATGCCCAACAGGATGCTAGGATCTCACAGACCAATATGATAAGGCTGACCCACTCTACTATATATGTAAGTAAAGCATGGAAACACATGGATGTCTGTTGTTTTTGTTGTCTTTTAAAATTGTCTTTTGTTTGCTACTAGTCTTTGCATGTTACAATCACAGTAAAATATATATATTTTGAATATATTTAAAAGATAGAAAAAGATATTTTAATATATTAAATATAAGATATAAAAATATATTTTTAAAATATATTTAAAAAAATATTTTTATGTCTTAATTTTAACTCAAACTATATTAACACGTCCGTACGTGCTGGAAAACAACAACATATCAACCTGTGACCATACCATGTGCTGGTGTAAAAAGTAGCACTGAATTGACAAATTGATAGTGAATTGCTGCCACTTTTATAAAGTCTCGTCTAGATTTAATTCTTCTTTTTGCATGAGAACATTTTCAAAAATATAAGAATCAATTAATTCCCTTTCATGTACCCCTGCATCAAGTCTACAAACATTATAGTCACAGAAACCTCTCTTCATCCATACAGTATGGTGTAGTATTTGAATTGAATGATGCTGCTTGAATATCACCTCACTTTCCTCGCCGATGCACAGAAAATAGCGTACAACACAAGACTTTAACATCTTAGAAATAGGAACCCATCCGAAATTCATCAACGGAGCAGAGAATCAAGGAAAAAGCTTGGAAGCCCTCCTCAATGGTTGTGAAATTTTGAGATAATTTGGGGAGAGGAAAAGGGGCAGAAAGATAGACAGAGCGCAGAGGGACTAAAACTAGCGAATAACTGTCAGGAGGCAGCCTGTCTCCTTCAATGCTAGGTGTTTGTGCTGACAAACGCACAAAGGCAACTACACGGAGGTGCACGCATCGACCGGTGCATGCACAAACGTGTGATGCTCTTTGTCTCTTTCCAGACGTGCAAACTGTCAGAATTGAACTTTTGATATATGCGCACTAGTCATTTGGCGAAGAGCGATTAACGATGCACCCTCAAACTCAAGTATCAGTGACAATATCTCACATCTATCTATCACTGCATGTTGTCTTGCAAAACTGGGAACAGATTCCTTAACCAGCAGGAGGATGAGAAAATACCCAAAGAGGGGTCACTTCGGTCAAGCCTCTGCTGGTGAGAGTGTGTGTGTGTTGTTGTGTGTGTGTGTGTGTGCGCGTGTGTGCGTGTGTGCGTGTGTGTGTGCGTGTGTGTGTGTATGTGTGTGTGTGTGTGTGTGAAATGAAGAAAGAGACAGAGCGAGGGTAGGTAGGTTTATTGCCCAATTCTACAGAGACACTCAGACCAATGTCAATATTGACTGTCAACCACCCGTGAGCTTGGACGACATTACAGACTTCTGTGGGTTCTGGTGTAACTCGGGGGAGGGAAGCTATGGACAAATTAAAATCTCACTATCATCACACATTTGCCCATACACACACGTGAAGCACATATGGAGCGGATTCCGTCTGGAGGGAATCAGTGAGGATGAGGTGACCTTACAGTGAACCTGAGGTCAACTTGTAGCCACTAAAACTTCTGCGAGGAACAGCTGTGTGCCAACAGCAATAGTCAATCCAAACAAACCAGACAGCAGTGCATGTCAGTGCTACTCAACGGGAACTAGGCTATGGCTATACACTAAACAGTCCAGAGTTGGGTTCCACTTGCCTGGTCAGTTCCAGCTGAAACTGTCCATTGCACATCCGCTGCTGTGATCTGTGGGATCTTTTCATATAAAATTCCAGAGGATTCAGTGAAAAAGGCTAGTTCAGACTAAACAAGTGGTCTGCCTGCAGTCCCGTGGGGATCCGCATGACAGAACAGCGATGGAGCACATAAAATGCGGGTACATTTTGGATTTGTCTAAAGAATCAGTCCCCTCAAGTCAAGCGTGTTAGTAACTGAATTTGTTAACAAGACGCAGGAGTGTGGACATTTTGCCCGCTGTTTATGTCTTTCTGTACATCTTAAAGATATATAAAGAGTGAGGAAAAAAATACACTAGGCATAGAGTGAGAAGGTGGGGGTGCAGAAAGAAGCGTCGCGATCATCTTGGAGGGACTCCTCCTTTGTTCCGATACATTAATCTGCTTTTCGCTCCTTCCCCAACTCCATCTTTTGATCTGCTCTTGGATCATCCCCTTGATGATTCGCTAACAGCAAAAGAAATTAAATACATCAGATTGACGAACATCCCCCTCCTCCCCATCTTTTTGCCACCCTTGCCTGCCTGCTCATCTCCCGCCTCCCCGAGGCTTCCGTTCTTCATTAGATAAGCAGCCAATGCGTTCCTTATCGCTCCGCTCTCCATCTCTATCCATTTCCCCTCTTCCTCTCCGCATGGCTCACTGTGCTGACTTTAATCCCAGCCTTGCGGTGGATGCGTGTCAGAGATGTAACTCCATTGTTTAACATGCTCCTCTGAGCTCCCCCACCCCAAACTCTGTCACTCGTGGGACCACATGCATATTCATCAGTTCCTAAAAACAAAAGGCAGATCACACTGTTTGTCACATACAGCAGCGCTGCTATTCAATTCTCTTTCCTCTTTGCTGCTTCTGGTGGATTAGTGAATGCTTGACACATCTCAGACAAATAAATCCCAACTGTAGACATTCAATCAGAAAAAAAAACAATCTGCAGTTTTGCTAACATGCAGGAAAATCTCCTTAGTTGCCCTCACATGAGAAGACTGGCAATACTGGCAAGACTGGGAAAGAGCGCGATGTATCGGCCAATACAAAAAAAAAAAAGTGGCTTTTCAAAGTGGTGTGAGATTTGCCAAGAAAATCCGGAGGTCAAAAACTGACAATAGGATCGGGTAAGCCCATCCATCCATCCGTCGATTTTCTATACCGCTTATCCTCATTAAAGTTGCGGGTGAGCTGGAGCCCATCTCAGATGACTTTGAGCGTACATGTCTACACGCTCGACTTGTCGCCAGTCAACCGACGGACATGAAAGACTAATAAGCATTCAATCTCACATCCACACCTATGAATAGTTTTGAGAAAAAACAAGCGCTGCCAGTCAAGAAGAATGTTGAAATAATAATTTAATCTTGCCTTTATGTACAATAGAGGTTTTATAATGGCAATTTTTTGGCCCTCGAATAGATTCTTTTCATCTGTTACTTGCTATGGGAATTTATCATTGTGTTTAACTTAAGACAGCCACAATACTGGAGAGGGTTATGCAAAGTGACACACGGCTGCGTCAAACTGTAGGCTATTCATGCGTAGGTAAGTTTGTGCCATGAGTAAGAGTCGATCCCTAGGTTCTTCTGCAGTCTACTGGGTGTTATCCAGGATGCACTGGCGCAAAGCTCCAGGTTCCAGGCTCCAGGGCCAGACAGATGTAAACACAACTTGACCGCACTCAGAGAAGCAGCGCGAGCCTGCCCCCACCTTCCAGATACACATCTAAGGAAGCCACAGTGTGGGCCAGGGGACAGCCAGTTCTGAACCTGGCTGCAGGCATCGGGCATCATGGGAGGCAGGAGGGGGGTGAAGCTGGGAGCCAGGAAAGAAAGAGGCCAAGAGAGCATGAGGTGAGAGTTGTTGGAGCAATTCACATTTCTAGTAAAAAAAAAAAAGTCCAAATGATTATTTAAATTTAAATGTGCAATTACGAATTGAAGCACACGCAACCACTTGTGCTGTTGGGTGGGATCTGTTTGGATATTTTCTCCGACGCCCTGCCGTCACAGATTTGTTGGGCTCCTCACAACTGTTTGATTAATGTGTCAGGACAAATATGGGTCAAAATGAAGCATCCAACACAGTGGATGCTTCTTGCTTGTTCTTCTTTCTTCTTTTTCATTCCCTTTGTGCTTTCTTCGTTTCAAAGCTGGTCTCAGCGGGCCTCCGTGGCTCTGCTGCACCACAGGTTGTGTGCGCTTCAGTGTGTGTGTGTGTGTGTGCGCCTGTGATGCGATGTGACAAGCGCCTTCATCCTCTCCTCAGACGCCGCATTCCCCAACGCTCCGCCACCAGCTCGGTGTGGCGGGCTTTTCATCTTTCCTCTACCCGTTACTTCCTTCTTCTTCTTCCTCACCCATTTCTTCTCTCCACGCGCTCCTCTTCTTGTCGCTCTCACAGGTGGAAGAAAGGCAGAGACGAAGGAATGAAAGGGACACGATCCTAATTAGAGGGGGGAGGCTGAGACAAAAGTGAGGGGGATAACGAAGGGAAGCCACGATAACACATGTAAAACACAAAGCCTTAATCTTAGAGAGCGTTTGGAGGGATCGCTCTTTTTGCTCCCTCAACAGTGATGCCAGAGAACACGAGGGGATAGGATGTCATCATGAGCACACAGTTGACAGACACCCTGTCACTCTGTGTGTGTGTGCGTGTGTGTCTGTGTGCGTGCGTAATATAAAAAAATAATTAAATAACTATTCAATTTTAATGAATTCCGCAAACAAGACACTTCCAAAAAAATCTGACTTAAATAAATGTTTGAAAACAAACTATAAAATATTAAGTTCAAATGTTTTGTAGCTGAAAAGTACCTGAGAAATCCAACAGTTCAAATGCAGATTTTGTTATGGTGATTTTTTTTTTTCTGAATTAACTAAAATTATGTATTTTTCTTTTTGTTGTTTTTGTTGTTAATATTATATATGGTGCAAAGTTCATAATTGTTGATTTGGAGCATTCTATGATAATATATATTAAGGTCAATCTAAGAGGTCTTTCAAAGAGGTCATAGAGATCCTTTGATTGTGAAACCAAACAGTGCCAAACAATACTACATAATAGAATATATAATAATATGATAGGTATTGTAAAAACAAAAAACAAAAATAAAAAAAAACAAAAAACAAAGGGTGACAAACAAGTCACATTGATTGCAACGAGTCCGTCATCAGTCATTGCTGCAGAGAATCTGCAGACCTTATTCTGAAACATATGGCATTTGTCAATCCCTGCAAATAAATGTTTATGTTGAGTTTTCCTTCATGGTTGTTTGAATTTGCGGGGTTAGGAGCTCTAGCGACAATAAATGTCATGATTGGGATTCTGCTACAGGCATGGCTCTGTATTTGTCTTTTATATGGCGCTTGTCGGCTTTTTAATTTGACTTTTTTAGTTTGAACATTTAATCCCGCAATTATTTCGCATATCACCACAGTAGAAGGAGCCCACATAATACCAATGGTATGCATACCACACTTTGAGAATCACTCATTTTAGTGTATCCAATAAATACAGATATGATTTTTAATGTTTTAGTGCAGCTCTGTGGGAGTTGCCCCAGGTTTGCCAGTAGGCATTCCAAAGCACAAGAGAAAACATCAATTACACAACCTTATTGGGAACTCTCCAGCACTGTCGACACTTTACTTTGCATGTAGATTCCGACTCTAGCGCCTGTATCTGTATGTGCTCCATGCTTTCGTGGCACGGTCGCTGCACCTCCGTTGAGTGTCTGGAACATCTGTTGGTACAATGTGTCTTTGCTTTACTTGCCACTGCTGTGAAACTCCATGACTGTAAACCGATACAATGGAAATGCAGCTGTGTCTGCTGCTCAAATTGGGATGTCAGTACCTTTGTGCTAAAACCAGGACCATTTTTTACTGATGAAGTAAAGTTAATTGTGCCTTTTGCCACGATCACTTAATATGACATTCCTGCATGTCTGCAGAGATCATCATGATGACTTAAATAATCTCACGAGATATAGTAAATAAAAAGCAAACCTTTTATTTTTTGGGGGGTGGGAGGGGTGTTAAAATAGTCATTTCCATTAGAATGACTTTAAAATGTAAACTATTGGCATTTATGGGAACAATGTTTGTTAGTACAATAATGCAGGCATGTTGCTTACTCCTAAACGTTTTGCTGAGTTGTTTTTCCTTATATCGTTACGTTAGGGGGACCACACTTCTTTGTTGAAACAGATTTTCACATTAGCAAAATTTCAAATATTTTGTTGAATTGTCCAACTTTAAATTTGATCAAAACTTAAAATAGACTGCAGTGAATACGACATTGTTCAGTTGTCAGTCCAAGCCTGGTGTCACAAAAGGCAAACTACAAATTTCCCCCTTTGAAATAATCCTCCTTAAATCTAACACACTTATCCAGCCTACCCATGCCACAATGTCCTGCACGCCAGGGAGGATATTTCCTGGATCCATGGCCATCTTGATGCCATCCACGTCTTCAAAACCGGTCCGCTTGATGACTTTCTTGATCATGGGAAAGAGGCATAAAAATATCATACAGAACCCCGGGAGCTTGCTCCCGTGAAGTGATGCTCTTCTTGGCCAGGAACTGTCGGATGCTCAGGGCATTTTTAGCGGGCAGGTTGTCTTGGTAAAGCAGCCATGAGCTGTTGCGCGACAACTTCTGCCTCCCTTTGCAGACATGCTTGTTGATTGTTGGCCTACATTGAAGGTGAAAACTCAGATTTTAGTTTAGGATTAAAATACATTTTGGGTGACGCACATCTTACACAGAAAATGACAAACTCAATCTTACAAATATTGTGAAGTGTTCACTGTTTTATTCCTGTAGATGTATTTAGGTATCCCAATATTTCTCTTATGTATGTAGCATGCTCAAAGACTTGCTACAAAGTTTGGATTGTATGAGTCACTTGTAAAATGAAAATTAAAGCAAAGGATAAGCTCCAGACGCATATTTCCACTGTGTCTTCCCTTAGGTGATGCAGACAAATGTCTTGTTTGTTCACCACTGAATGGCCATCATTCAAGGGAGGGTCCATGCCAAAACAAACACTCAGACACAAACGCTCAGGGGAGAAGAATATTATTTTCCTGTATGAAGTAGGTAGCAAGAATATGACAAACCAAAGTCATAACTGTTGCCCAGGGTTGGTCAAGGAAAGGAAAGACAGCTGTGTGATTGTGAATCATTGTCACAGACAGACAGACAGACAGACAGACAGACAGACAGACAGACAGACAGACAGACAGACAGACAGACAGACAGACAGACAGACAGACAGACAGACAGACAGACAGACAGACAGACAGACAGACAGACAGACAGACAGACAGACAGACAGACAGACAGACAGACAGACAGACAGACAGACAGACAGACAGACAGACAGACAGACAGACAGATAGATAGATAGTATGCTTGAGAATGTCACCAAGCAGATTCCTTGTCCTCTATTAATGACAGCCACTAATCCCTTGATGTGATTAGCCCTCTCTCACTCTTTATCCCCATGCTTCTTCCATCCTTAAACACTCCTCTTATTCACGTGCCTTCCATGGCAGAGCTCAGCTGCTCCAATCCCCTAAACTGATCCAAGACTTCCACTGTGTTCTGCTGCCAAGCTGATGGAGATCTTCCAGTTTGACGATTTTCCATTGCGGAACTCGCCTCTGGGCAGGTGTATAAAAAGCAATGGCGTTAGCTGAGAGGATGCAAACAAATTTAAAGAGATTAGGAACCATGTTCAAAGCGCTGACACTTAATGCTCTCTGAATGAGAGGTGACATGTGATATGAATCGTACAAGCTGTGTGGTTCAGGAGGTTCAAACGTTTATTGAAATGTCTGCGAGCACACAGGATTATGAGAATGCAAAGCGATGCAGCAACCGAGCCATTATAGTTATTTCTGTCCCCAATGACATGTTGCCAAATGATTTTTCTCCTCTATTTGATAAACTCACTAGATCAACGTGAACTCTGGCGGGTTTCTATGGAAACTTCTCAGGAAGGTTAAAATTTGCCGCCTGACTCAAGATGTGCTCAATAATAACCATGCGATAAATGTGATTAAGGCTGTCAATCTAAATATTGCATTCTGCATTCAACGGCACTTTGTGAGATGGGTTTGCTCGAACAAGAGGAAAGATTCACAACACAAAAACAAGTTTAAACACAAGTGCTTAAATCGGCAATGACAATTCGACCAAAATATACCCAAATAAACGTTTTGGGTTAGTTTGCCATTGTTACATGGGATCTGGGAATATGTCTTCACGTTTCAGCTCAGTCAGTAGGCATTTAATGGGTCACTTCTCACCAAGCGTGCATTATGTCACCAGAGATACTGGTCATTTACCATCAACTAAAATGATCATATTGTATTTTTAGCTTTGGAAAGAATAATCTTCCCACGTTCGCTTTCACGATATTGTGTTCCAAATGAACAGAGTGTATTCTAATCCGGAATTTGTTCCACAGAGGAAAATAATCATACAGAAAACAAGAATACGGTGTAGGTATTTCACAACCAGACAAATTTCAAACCTATGCACCCCACAGATGCCTTGATAAAGTGACAACACTGCTCTTGGTTCTTTTGGTCTACTTGTCATCTCCATGGTAACTGTTACTGTATGTCTGACCTTCAAACATGAGCGCTGCCTTCCATCTCACCCAGGTGGGGCAATCGGATCACAACACACACGCAAATGCAATGTCAGATCTTGTCACAAATGACGTCCTTGGTGAGGTGATTTTTAGACTGCTTTTCCATGGCACTCGTCTCCATTTTTATTTATTTTTTAAACTCTGTTACTCTGCTCTTACTGTGACTTACTCTCACTTGCACATTGACAAGCTATGGCTCTAATAGGATGAAATGTTCCCTTTGAGCTGTCTCAGTCAGTGGGGGGGGGGGGGGGGGGGGGCTTGGCAAGACTTGAATCAATTAGTGCTTCTTTCATCACCAAAGGATCCAATGGGTGCTCATGGTTTGACAAACTGCATCCGTATCTCGTCACATTTTGGTTCCACCTCACCTCCTATTTATTTTCAGCGCTGATGCTGTCATCAGTTCTATGAAGGGCCAACATCTGGCAGCTCCATGCATTCATCGTGGTCTGCAGACCAGCCCCTCCTGTGGAGCTCAGTCTTTGGTGTGTGTGGTACCGTTCAGTCTCCACTTCCTGAGTGCTGGTGCCTTGATGTGGCCAGAAAGTTGGTGGATGATTTATTGCAGTACTAACATTACGTTGGTCGCTAATGCTGCCATTGTTCTGGCCGTTCACACTATACCCCCTCCGTCAATCTCCCACCTGTGGTGTTATGCTGCAGCCCTTAGCAAGCATCGTTGACGCTGCATTACCTGATTAGGTATATGGTAACTCCGCAAAAAGACCACTGTTATGGGGTTGCCACGTGCTTCTTGAGCAAAGTTGAACCATGTCCTAAGCTAACGACACAAATGTATTGATATTGAGATGGATTTACAATTCAATGGGGTTTCCGTCGTCTCAGATGTAAATTTACATCCATTGTGTGTTCTCATCGTTCCAATTAGCAAACTAGTAATGGAACTAAAATAATAATTTTATATCAAAGGTTGGTACCATCCTCATACACGGCATGAGGGGATTTATTTAACTCGCCTTGCCAAATGTTATACGCTGTAATAATGTAAATTCTTGCTGTGAAAATGTCATGGCAGTTTGATATGTTTATGACATTTTCACATATTTATTGAATTATACTTGAGTGTTACAAGTACTTGTTTATTATATTCATTTGTATTGATTGACAACATTTAGGTTTGACATTTAAAGATGAATATGAGACAAGAATTCAGCATTTTTAAGGAAATACCTATTTTTATTTGAACCCAGCACTATTTCATCTGAGAAAAAGTCTTGGATCCTATGACTGGCAGGTTTGTTGTTGTCCTATTAATTTGATCATAAATAAATCTGAGTGCATATACTTAGTTTCAGATTTCCCGTAAGGACATTTTTACTGGTTAAAAGCGTAACCAATATGGAAGATTGAAAGTTTTCTACTGATACAAAAAAAAAAGTAAGAATAATTAGCTAGCTGAGAGAAGATGGAAAATCAATCAGAGCCATAGCACTAAAATCAGAAAGAAGCCTCTGTGCGCGAAATAAGAGTTTCTGGGAAGGTCTCTCTAAATATCATTGAAAACTAAAGGTGTGCTTCCATTCCAGATGACAATACGTGGAAATAAAGATTGGAAAGCTCATTTGTCCTATATTAGTAATTTTATGCCGAATGTTTTTCATCTAAATAAAAAATAAAGGAATTGGACAGTTTTGATCGAATCGATAAAGACCACATCTCATGATGACCTAAAACTTGTGCATATTTCTGGTATTTGCTTTTGACACCTGAGCAAATTTAAAAAATGATTAACTTTTTGGATCATAACGTGGTGATAAAAATCATTTTCATGTTGTTAGTTGTTGACATGACCACAGTGTTGGTTTCTTGTGTCGTATACTAGGGGAAGCACGCGGAGATTCTAGGTACACAAAAAATGTACATCATAGATATTTTTTTATATGCGTGAACAATCAAAGAAAGCTCATCAGTCATATAACCATTCCCACCCACATCTACCACTGACTATTTTTTGTTCTTATTCAAGAGCCACGGAAAGCAATTAACAATGTTTGAAGAGACAAATGAAAGCAGAGTTGTTGACAAAAAAGTCCGTTGTTGATGCAAAAAAGCACTGTGGTGGTTGAAAGAAAAGAAGCAGCATCTTACAGATTTCAATCACACTCTACAATCTACATTTACTTTACTTTGTTATACAAGCCAGATTTACATCGTCAACTGTATCTGTCCTGGAGGGATAATATAAGATGCTTTTTGACCCATGAATCTCGATCTTCTTCCAAATATAGTCATGTACAAATATTGTGCCATGTGGTAAGAGCAGAAAAACGGTACTTGCAATCACTCCCATGTTCCCTCATTATTGGGTGATCCTGGCAGACTACTACCCCAAATCTCCCACGTATCAAATTCTCTCCTCCAATTTAGAGATTTATTAGACAGATGGATGGAAATCGAGTTTGGCTACAGTAGCTCCTCAAGAGGATGGTACACTGATGATGGCTGAGATGCAGCGCACTTTATTGTGGAGCCCTAACGCCCTCTTCTGGCACTTGGATACAGCAAGAGAGCAGTTTATGTCAGTAACAGGCAGACACGCAACCTTACAAATGATCATTTTAAATCGAGAAGCATTTGTGCACATGATTGTAATTCTTTGACCCTAATGATCACATACAAAATCTGTCCAAATGCGTTAGTTTTTAATGACACCTTCTCATACGTTTCACAGTCAGCAGTTTCAAAATGTAAGCATATCAAGAAAATTCTTTGTGCATATCAAGAAAATTCTTTGTGTGTTTCATATAAAATGCCATATTTCAGTGATACCTTTGTCACTGCAGTTGAAAGTCTACAATTAACACTTTATTTAGCCTATACAACAGACAAAATCATTTCAACAAAAAACAAACTATGTGTTACCTGTATTTTTTTTCGGACACTGACAAAAGTCTATTTTGGTCTATTACTGTATTTCATGTTGACATGGTTTAAAGGAGCATGTCTCACAGCTCCTGCATGGACTCAGAGCCTCTATAAAGTATTGCTCCGCGGCTCAACCATCTGTGGAGGAGAACGCATAAGTCAAACTTGCCTTTGGGAGTGCATGTAGTGACAAGGATGCAGACACTCACAGGCTAAGGTTGCCTTTTTTCACTTTTATCCCTGTGAGGGCACACATGGTGGACAGTTAAGCAAAAGGAGCTTGAGTGATCTGAAGCATCACTCTCTCACTTACGTCTCAGGTACCATGTTGTCACTAAGGCAACAATCAACAATAACACCAGCACAAGTGGAACAACGATGGCAGCAAGGTGACCACTTCCACCTTCCTCAGAGCTCGTCTAGAAGACAAATGTTTCAAGTAAAATATCGGTTCTTCACTTATTTGTGTCCTCTAGAGGGCACTGCAATGCCGTGCTGTTAAACTTGGTTTTAGTTGGACAAGAAACAAATGATTAAAAATTTGACTTGGACTGGTATACAGCCATACATTGGTCTGGCCCACCAGGAAACCTCCCAATGCTCCAGATGGCCACCCAGTGTAAAAATTAAACATGCTTAGTCATACTTACTGCGGCATGAGTATTAATGGTTGCGGTTGTGGAGAAAACATCCTGCTGATGATCTGCAGGCCGCAAAGGAAATTACAGAGCATATTACGGAATTGAAGTTGCTATGAATTAACGGAAAAGTTAAAAAAAACATTACTTGTCATGGGAACTATTTGCATTTGACATTTACATTCATGTGAGGATTTTGATACAGTAAATGGTTTTAACATTTCCCCTCACAATTGTACTATCTTTTGTTACGCTCCAGTGTGGCCCGAAATTGACTTTCTACGGAAGAGGTCAGTTTTTGCATGATTCAGTCGAACTAAAAAGGGAGTGGTAGTTTTTTATTATTATGAAAGAGAAACTCTTATTCCACATGGGTATTAGATAACATTGTAGGAAAATGTCACACTGTCACCTGTGTCTCCAGTAGTGAAGGTGAGGATGTTGCTGGCTTTACTCGTTCCCAGACTGCTCTTGGCAAACATACGGATGTTGTACGTGGAGGGATTCATCTCGATAATGGTGGCCTCTGTCTGATTTGGGCTGAAGTCCACTACTGTCTTTTTAAAATCCCACGAGCCTGTGGTTGTTGGAACAGAAGTCAATTTTGAAATCAATGGACAAAAACAGTCAATATTTATTTTATTGAGATTGTTTGCGTCATTTTACTGATTATACTATTTCTTACCATTCAATGCTTTATACTCAAGGAAATACCCGGTAATTGGGGCGTCTCCCTCATACCCAGGAGTCCAAGAGAGAGAAACTGTGTTGTCTCTCACCTCCTTCAACTCAACAACAGGGGGATCTGGAGGTACTGAGAAAGACACAGGTGCCCAAAACCATATTTTAACTTGGGTTACATTACTCTGGATCATCATGAATTCTATTTCCTGCCATAGCGGCAAATGCTGTACTTGAGGAAAAACCTGTAGGACTTTGTTCCCATGCTGTACTGGCAATAAACACATCTGGAGTTGTGACATCTGTGAACACAAAATAAGCAGGAGCCACAAAAAAAGAAAGATAATTATGCCATGCTTGGAATTACTTGAAAAGTTTAACCATCTGATATTTTTGCATCACAATACATAAATACAAGATGATTTACTATGGACATAATTGTTACATTAATAATAGTGTTTTAAAAAGAATAGATTAATTCACTTTACCATTACAATTTTCCTTTTTGGTTGACAAAGAAAAAATTGTGCTGCCATTTTCTTTTTCTTTTTTAATTGATGTTTGTTTGTTTGTTTGTTTTCTTATCTGAGTATGTGTTATTTGTACCTGAGATGAATCTTGTGGTGTCTACCCTTGGCCATGTACTGGTGAAGAGTGTGTTGATTGTTGCCTGGGTGGAAGTTTGGAGAGCTGAAATAAACAAATACACACACACACATGCACACACACGTTCTTGTGTACAGTGCTGTACATTTATATTCTTTGAATTAATTCTATAATAACTCACTCTCAGCCAAAGTGGAGCATAGGGGCGCACTGGAGGCCGGTCCTATTCCTGCGTTGGTCTCGGCCTGTATGAGGACGCCATACTTGGTGGAAGGCCTCAATCCACTCAGTATGAGGCTCTCTTGTGGTCGTGTAGCCGTGACACTTTGGCGCTGCCACCATTTGAAATGTCTACCAACAGGGTCGTACTCTCTGTAGCTGATGCGGTAACTTCGAATAACTCCATTTCTCAGGTCGGCTCTAGGGGGCTATATTGTTAACACAACCATAATTGTTATTAACAAGTTTCTATGTTAAAAGTCCTTCCAGAGTGAAAATAAATGTCATCTAAATTTGACACGGAATAGTGTATTGATAAAAACAATTCAAATATGAGTTAGCAAATGAGGCTTTAAAATTGGGAAAAATTACGCTGTTGTCTCTGCTCTCAAATGCATGTCCGCTAAAGATGTGAAACTGCCTTCCTGAAAAATCTATGCTACTCGGGCTTATCATTTTCATCGTGCTTTCATGTTGCACGTTACAGCGATGGAAAAATATCCCACGATATGTTTAGGAGTTTATTTTTGATTAAATATTTTATTTATAAATGATGACAACTAGAACAAAAAGTAAGAAAGTTAAACCAACACGTGATTTTGTAACCCCCAAAATGTATGTATATACTTTCAAAACAGGTAGTTTCATTTTGTTGACGATAAATCAATCACATTATCAACTAACAATGTGAACATTCTCAAAGAATAAAATAAGCAAATAAATATTTTTTTAAAAGTACTAAAACATAAAGAACAGAGACTGGTTTGTCATTTAAAAATAGTGATGAGTGATTGTACCACTCTAAATAACCTGGTTGATTTTTTTTTTCTTGACATAAAACCACCATTTTTTCTTGAGGGATTTTAATATGGTCTTGGATAAACTGTCAAAAGTAACTTTACCTTCCAAGACACTCTGATGCTTGTAGACGAGAACGCTTGTAGACGCATGTCTAAGGGTGGGCCATCTGGTGCTGAGCAGCAAAGAAACGAAAGCATAACGGTCATAAAATTGAAGAAAATCTCCGTTGAATAAACCCAAAATATTACTACTTTATCATTTTTTACTTTACCTGCTTCCTCTGTGATGACTGTGAGAACATTGCTGGTATCACTCGTGCCCTGACTGTTGATCGCAAACATGCGAAGGTTGTAATTCTTAGCCGGCTGCAAGTCCACCAGAGTGACCTCGGTCAGGTTTGGATTTGACATGTGCGTTGTCACTGCAGCATCCCATTGATCTGTTTGACAGGGTAGGGGGGAATGTGAAACTAGACACTGTCCTAACAATATTTCGATATATGCTCCGGAGATTTGTAGTACCCTCTTTGCTCTTGACGTCAATCCTATAGGACGTGATGGGTCTTCCACCGTCAAACACATGAGACCAGCGGACGGTGACAGTTCTGTCCCTGACCTCCCGCATCTCCACCATCAGAGAATCAGGCCGTGCTAAAAAGGTAGAATTGCTATTAGGTATGCAGTCACAATGAAGGTGGTGTTATTTCAGCTTGTGATGAGCGACACAGTGCACACGTTTCCTGAGAGTTTCTTTGACCAAAGTGCTCCTCAAGCATGGTTGGGAAGTCAACGTTGGGAAAAAACTGAGGACAAATACTTAATCATTGTACATGTTCCTTCATCTTTACTGTAATAATGAATTTTCTATGTTTTATTTTTACTCCCTAAAATTGAAAACACTTATCTGTGGCCTACACATCATATCATACAAAATATTTATAATATGTTTATTTTCTGTACTTAAATCTGTCAGTACTTTTTAATATTTTTTTTACTTGAGTAAAGGAGTTAAAACATTGTGTATTTCATATGTGGCTATAGGTTTTCTTTGAGTTTTTTCTTGCCCGTCCGTGATGTTAAAACCAGATGATGTCATTGATGTTTGTAACATGCGAAGCCCTTTGAGATTTTTTTTTTGATCAAGGTTTATATAAATAAATGTAACTTGAACAACGACTTTGACTAGAACAGTACCTTTGTGCTTGTATCAGAATCTTTTTATACACAAGTAACTGTATATTATTTATATAGCGCGTGAGTACTTTTGCCACCTCACCTCACAATACAAAATACAGTCCTGGGTCTCACCTGGTACCACCGTCAAGGTCATCTGATGTTTGCGGTCATTGAACCAGCCTGGGATTTCCACACGGCAGCCGTACACACCCGAGTCGCTCTCCACAAGCTGTCTGATTGTCAGCGACACGTCGCCCTCCACAATGTTACCCATGAGTAAGTAGCGCTCGGATAGTCTGCTGGTTACCAATGTTCCGTCCGTCTTGATGACTTCGTTGGCACAGCCCCTGTTAGGGATTGGCCCTCGACCCCAGCACACTGACAGTTTGCCATAATAGCGAGCATCGTACTTGCACGTCAAGGTAACCTCTGCCCCGACTTGAACCTCCAAGCAGTATACTCTGCACTCTGCAAAGGCAAAAAAAAAGACATTGAAACACCAATACACACCAATACTGACGAACCTTTCAACTCTCTTACCTAGAAGAAGGCAGAGGATGCAAAACAAATGGAAGTATCTACGAACAAAATAAGTCATGGTAACGTCAGCTGAGGAACTTCATTCACCTGCTGCTGGGCATCAAACTGGATCACAGAGAGGTTGCAGATTTGACAAGTTTCCACGTCACATGATGGGGTCCATGATGTGCTCACACATACAGTTCTGCAGGCCAAACAGATGTGCAAGATGTCTGCTTCCTTCTTTGCAGTTTTGGTTCCTTCCTTTTCAAGTGACAAGCAGTTTCACTGTGATGAATAGACAGAACTGAGTTCATCAACAAACTTTAGAACAGCGTTAATGTGTTTGACTGTCATCAGTGGTAACAAATGAAGCATTCTCAACTCAGAAATCAGTCAATCTTGAAATATGAGTTACAAATTTCAGCAATGCATTACTGCTCCATGGGCAGCAATCCATCTCGAAAAGGCCAGTTGACACCTTCTGGAAATTATAAATGAAAGTCTATTTTGGAATAAGAATGTTTGACTTCAATTTTGCACAAACACAGGAAACATAATGTTCCAGATGACCCTTTCAAAAACACCCCTTTTATAGTATTGGAAGAAAAAGGGTGAGATTGTTGCTTTAAAAAAAAGAAAAAAAAAAACTTCCATTCATTTTTGTTCACTGCCTACCCTTCTCTTTGGGGTCACAGTGTTATGTGACAGAATAATGTTTAACCTTAAGTAGACATGAGACGGGATAGAAAAATGAGAAATAAATCGAAATAGGAACGTGCATGCAAGCAGACACTTCCAATACAGCCTGTTGGCTCTAAGTAATGTCTGCCTATTCTACCTTCAGCCAAGTCAGTAAACGCACATGAACAGATAGTCATCATGGAGCTGCCTCAGGCAAGAGATGCCCGCCAAACATCGACATCTTGCTTTGTCGCTAGCAAAGTAATAATACAATAGAAGAGGGGAGAGAAACGGAGTCAACTTTTTCCCACTCAAACAGGAGTACTTGTGGTTATATATCAAACTAAATAGATTTTGTGCGTGCAATGATATATTACTTTTCGAACACACAAGGAGCTGGCGACTTCTGACATCAGGCATGAGGCAGACTTTACTCCAGACTGGTTTCCTGTCAACCACAGGGCACGTTAAGAGACAGACAACATTCCCATTTCAAATTCACAAAGTGGAAACTGAACTTGCTGCCTGCATGCGAGTCAGGCAAATTATAACTATTACAGTATCAGCAACGCTAATCAATCTGATCCAAATAGAGAGTGTTGTTCACGGGCAATCAACTGAGTGTGAATTTTGGTCAGCTGGAACTTTAGTAACCTCGCTATAGCAGACAAAACAAGCACAAATGCATTAGTAAGACTTCTCGCCACCAGTCGTTGCAGGGTAACAAGAAGTCATTGAGTGGGATTGAGTGGGAAAACAATCGAGAGAAGAGGTGTGGTTTATTGTCTGTTTAATGAAGACATTTCAGCCCCCACAGCAAACCTCTCATGTTTGCTATAAAAGGGACGTGATCTGCATCCGTCATTAATAGCGAATAATTCACGGTTTATGGGAAAATCATGAGAAATCATATAACTTTATTGTGCAAATGACACTGGAATGACTCAGTGATTACTGAATTTAACTGAAAGGAATAAAAACAATATTAAGGTAACTTAATACAGTACATATTTACTGTATATGTCATCAATAAAGCGGCGTAAGTACAGTAGGAAGTTCCACAGGAGTTCATGCAAGGACTTGTGTTACAAAAGATTTATTTCAAATCCACACTACGGGTTTTCCCCGGTTAAGTAATCCCCAAGGAGTCTTAATGGACTTTCCCAGCTTTCTCCCAATGCCTCATCTTCATGCAGTCCTCCATTCTTCCAGGAGATTTCTGATTCCTGTTGTCACGGCCATCTAACGTCGTCCACGTGAATGTGGTAAATATAAAAAAAAAAAATTATACTGATCCAGGTCAGGTGAGTGGGAAGTTTTACAACATGGCGACGTTTTGCTTGGCCAGTGTCGGACGCTCAGGGCAATTTGAGCAGATGTGATGTCATGGTCAAGCAGCCATGAATTGTTAGGCCCCTCTTGTCTCTTCAGCTGAAGAGAATGCCACGGGCTCTTTTTGCTGTCTGGTTAAAAGTCTGGCCCACAATCAAGGAGGAAACTCATAGTTTTGTAGTTGGTTAAATGTAGCGTATGCCAGTCCTGGCACTTTTCTGTCACACATTACATCTTACCTTACATACCTTAGATTGAAATGTTGTCTATGTAAACAGTAATTATAGCAAGAGCACTGAAGAGCAAAAGCAAGTGAATTCAGATAATTTCATACACATTCTCCATCGTTGAGGTTATTAGGGGTTTAAGTGGCCGAGGTTGTTTCTCTGCTGTGAGAAAATAAACATGGGAGTTTGTCAGGTCAGTTTAATGAGATGAACTTCATCTGAAAGACAGCATACCATTCACAAGATACTTACAGGCAATAAAGATTGCGATTATATGCACAGTAAAGGAAACAATTGCTTCTATTCTGCAAATGTTACCCGCTCCTTGGAACGCTACGAGTGTATCCTGCAATTGAAAGTAAACCTCATCATTGGAGGAAACAGTGAAAAGCAATTCATTGCAGTAAACCTGTACACTTGTACCATCTATGCTCACCATTTGCGCAATGGCTGTTTTGTGTCCTTGTAAAGATTAAAAATCTTCAGTTGTAAGGGAGGGTATGATGTGCGCTACAATATTTAGCCTCCTTGATGCTGCCCAGTCGTTTTACCTAAAAGGCTCAAAACAGAAGAATCATACCTGAGCTTTGCTTTCCTTGTTTGATCTTGAATCATCACCTTCTGCATGTTCAAACAGCCACTTCTGTATTGGCTTGATGTGAATATGATAGGAGACTATTAAAGATCAGGGTTGCTTTTAATGAAATTATTTTGATTTACTAAACTCACCTTGTTGCCTTCCAGCTGTCGCTAGCAGACTGAGCTGAGCAGTTGGTTGTTCCAAAGATGCTGTAGAAATAGAATACAACAAGAAAAGATGACTCAGCTGCAGGATATGGATTTATAGGCCCTAAAATCAAAGGAACACAGCAAAAAAACAAGAAAACAATGGAAATGTGTAAAAGCATATTTAATAATCACTTAATTGGCCCTGTATGTAAAAAAATAGTACATAATATGGCAGATGTAGAAGAAGAAATGTTCAGAAAGATAGGCTAATCCAAAAAAGTAAAACTAAAAATTATAAGGATCAAAATTTAAAAGAAAGATTATTGAAAAGTACTGTAAAAATTAGTACTAATAATTATATATATATATATATATATATATATATATATATATATATAGATGTAGTTTGAGGGCGTTGGAGCAAACGGCAAAGGATGAGCACAGATCTGAAATGTGAACCCCTCACAATGCACCCACTCGGAGCTACAAAAAGAACCAAATATTGACTTACCTTGGCTCAGGACGGACAGGAATAAATAACAGATACCACGCATGTGTAGGCTTTTCTATCTCAACTGTACACTGAAATGAGAAGACCTATCTTCCCCCACACAACGGCATCATAATGTCTCGTGCATTTTTAACTTCCCTTTCGTGACATTAAGGAAGGAAAACCTGTAGACTTAGATAAGTCTTTGACTTCTCTTTGGATCAACGATAAAGAAAGGTAGTATCGTTCAATTCAAATCAAGCAAAGAACCTGGCAGATATTTTTATTGGGGTGTTTTGGGGAGGGGGAGCCTTGATCACTACTGTTGATTTCCCATGTAAAAAGTACAAATAAAGCTACATATTGATTTAAAGACAGAAAAGTTGGCAACGATACATAGTATAGATTAAATTCAATTTCAAATGTTTTCTCTTCGCAAGAAATAAATTATAATAGTGGTAATTTACAAATCATATGAGAATGTATTGGATTCAGTTAAAATATTTTGTCTTAACAAGAACAAAAATGTTTACATTTTCACTAAAGTGTTTATTTACTTGTTTTTCTTTAGTAATATTAACAACCCCATTGCTTTAATCTGTGTTTTCTTTGCTGATATTTCAGGGTTAGCATGAAGTTTACTCTGAACTTCCTTCCTTGGATTTATCTCCTTGCCTCCAAGCTGCAGACCAGAAAACTCTGAGTTTAAAATGACCCAACAGTAAATGAAGGGAAATAAAGCAATCAGATATTCATGTGAAAGCAATTTAAAATTAGGTCTTGGTCCTTATTGAAATGTGTCTAGGGACTTCTGAATGTGGACAAGAAAATGTGTACAGAAGTCAACTTTTACCTCAGGGAGCTTTTGGCCTCATGCTTTTGATAAACGACTTGTGCTTCGTGATCACTCTTACTATTGATTGTTTGAATTTTTTTGCCTTCTTGTTTTTATATTGTGTCGCGTACTTGTATGTCTATCGTGTTATGTGTCTCGTCACCGTGGGATAGAGAATAACGTAATTTCGGTCTCTTTGCGTGTTGTGACGTGGAGAGATTGACAATAAAGCTGACTTTGACTTTGACTTTGACTTTTGACATTGTTTAACTCCATAGAAGTTCAAAAAAAAAAAAAAAAAAGCAGGGCCAGATCCCAATGTCACCCTGTCACTGGATTAACAATTGCTTGTTTCTTTGCAGAAGCAAACTACCACTGGTGTCTCCATTTAACCTCCAACCTCTGCTGTGAACGTTGCTCTAATTGGAGGGGAGTTTTGTTTACGTTTATTTCCTGTCCAGTGCAAAATTTGAGCTGCTGTTAGGCCACTATAAAGATAAATCTTTAAAGTTGGATTCAGTGGTATAAAAGTGCTCCCAAGCCAAAGTGTCTCACCAATCAATGCCTGAGCAACTTCTGCTGATTTCTGACAAAACAGGGAGCAAACATAGAAGAAGAAGTGAGACTCCAAAGGTCAGAGTCTGAGTTTATTTTTGCATTGGAGAAGGTGGAGTCGTGCGATTCCGCATTCAGGCGAATACGTAAAGCTTGCTGAATTTAGTTTATAAAGTCTGCAAAGGTGAGGAAAGGGAAAAAAAAAAGATATTGTGAACATGCTGAGCTGCCAACGACTTTCTTCAATAAGCAGTTCCCCACGTTTGTCGGCTGGAAAATGCCCAAACATCCTGCCAAAAGGATTGTCACTTGCCTTCACTTGAACCACACGCACTTATCATACCACACATCAGGACAACCTTGAATAGGATAACATTGTTTAATGGGACACTTAAGATGTGCTTGACCCAACATTTCTATGTATTGTGATGTCAACACAGGAAAAAGTTCATTGTTCTGAGCACCCCAAATGGGTAACAGCAGACACTTCCCCAAATTAAATATTTAGACCTACTAACAAAAGAGACGTCACCGGAGAACCCTTTAAAGCACAACGGAAAAAAACCCATAATTTATTATTGAAAATTTCAAGGACTTAACAAATATTATGGTTTGCTCATGTTGATCTGCCTGCCCGCTATCCTTCTGTGAAGGATGGCACAATAGTCAGTTAGATTAGTAGCTTTCTAAAGAAACCACCAGAAGCGACTTACTCTGACTTCTGAATCATTCGTTCTTTGTTATTTTGCCTGATGTGACGGCAGGTTAATCGCATTGCAGTACATGCTATTGAAAACAATTCCAAAAGCCACATTGCATGTGTGTGTGTTTGTGTGTGTATGTATGCGTGTGTGTGCACACATGTATACAGCACAAGCCCTTTCCAGACTTCTTACTTCCCAGTCATCCCTCCAGGGATTGTGTTAGAATATCTCCCTCTTTGCTCCTATTAATATCCCTCTGGGGAATACCAGAACGCTTGGGGAGTTTGGGAGCGGAAACACCTCACTCCTGGAAAAGAGAGCTGGATAAGGCTGGGAAAAAAACTGGACTGAGACTGAATGCAAGGAAAATCATACGTTGGGAAGACTTGTTCACTCTTTATGTGGATTTCAGTGTCCAAGCTGAATATCGTCAGTGTCATGTGAGATTTCTTGTTATTTATACTTAGCTCTTTTAGTCTGAAAGATGGCCAGAGCTGGTTCAGGGGGGTAAAACACTTAGTCATGGTACCAGTGTTAAGCAAAGAGGACCTTTTGTGACGTCTTACGTTAATTGGTTGTTCAATACCAGAATTCCACCAAATCAATTGCCGAAAAAAAAAAAAAATCAGGCACAGGCCTTTTATTTCTTACAAAAACCTCTGGAGATGTCGTATTCAGCCATCATAGCCCGCACCTCTGGAAAAGTTGGCATCAAAACTGCTGAAATTGTTGATATTACTAAAAGGAGGCTCAAGACTAAGATGGTAGCTTAGTGTTTAACTGATTCTTTTGGTTTTTATTTTTTCATTTTGATACTGTATTCACATATTTATTCATTTAACTGCATTTTTTTATTCCTTTTATCTACTCACCAATTTATTCATACATCAGGTTTATTCATTTATATCTGCAGTTCCTTTACCGTCTCTCCTATCATCCTCGGATAAATGGATAATTACTCGAGTGTCACCTCATTGAAGCCTCCACATTGACACGAGTGTTTGGTTCGCCTCTGGGGATGCCAGCCTGCGGATTCCCTGGACCGCACATTGTGTGGAGTTTACCCATGTCTACCCAGGCTGGGTGGTCTCTGTGGCAACATCTCTTGTGGTTGCAGACTGCGCCACCTCTTAATGTGGATTGCTTCCCCTCGATAGATTTACGCACCTGGATCATCTCTGCCTTTCCATTGTCTCTAGTCTACACTGCGACTTACACTGTGACTACGTTGTGTGTGTTTGGAGATGGGAGGGCTGGATTTACATGTATTGGTATTTTTGTTCATTAATGTGTCCAAATAATTGCCCATTAATTTGACGATTACTTGTCAATCCATTGATCAACTTATTAGAGGACTGTTTTATCCTCCAAATATAGTCAATTGTCATTCACAATCATCAGATTTGCTTTCACAGTTGAATTAATGTTTTAAAATGTTGGTAACAAACAACGTCGTGCAATTATTGTAACATTTATTCATAAAAAAAAATCACCAAGTACTATGATGATGCAGCAGGCTCTTGTGTTTTTGTTGACTTTGTTTTAATAATAATTGGTTAGGATTTGACTATTGCTGCTCTTGCCTGGTAACAGGTGCTTTATATATCATGGTCAAGGTTGGGTGCTTGTGTCCACCCCTCAGGGGCTACAAAAGCTTTTGGCTTGGATCGAGACACAACTGTTTTTAGGTTGGTACGCCATTTTTGTTGGGTTTATGATGTTGCCATTTTCAGCTTCATGCTGGTTTGGGTTGGTTTTAGCAAGGTGAATCACATAGCTTGATTTGATATTTTTCTCCCCCTCTGGCCATTTCCGCTGGCGTGCTGTTGTGCCATGTTGTAATTGTAACACCTGTGGCGTTTTCCGCCTGGCGTGTGCTTTTGCTTAATAATTATATCCACCTCAGGCATTTTTGCCGGCATGGTGTTTGGCTTTGGTGTACTGGACTCACTGTGTCTTTTTTGTTCAATAATTATAACCGCCGGCATTTTCTGCTGGTGTGTGGTTTAACTTTGATATATTGAACCATGTGTGTCACTTTCTGCCCAGTGTGGTGTGTTGATTTAATAATTGGCCACCTCTGGCTTTTTCTGTCGGAGTGGATTTTTTGGGGGGCCAGGGGGTATATATTTTTTTCCCTTGCAAAATTTAAAGATTATCAAAAATCTAGTTAAAAACTGCTTTAGTGGCAAAAGTTATGGTGATTTATTTATGTATCTATTGCTTATAATGGAAATAACAGCTTTGATTACTTTTCAGGAATAATTGTGTTTGATCTTCGAAGTTCCTCTGTAATGTGATTTTTAATCTTTTAATCTTAATTTTAATAGTCAATGTATTCACGTGAGTACAATTTCACGCAGTCACTCTCTTGTACGGACAACATTCGCAAAGATAAACATTTCCTGATCTGAGAAGTCGAGGAATATATTCATTCTGACCTGACACTGATCCGAATCCTGCTCTCATTCTGCTGGGAAAAGTTCACTTATGTCTTACTTGTGCAACCACCCCTGCATTATAAGGACAGAGGGATGCTAAGAAAACACAACATGAGGAGAATACCACTGGGAGGAAAATATCGTCACTGATAGCTGAGCTTTACGGCTCCAAGCTTCATGAAACTGAGGAGGGAAGGATGAGAGATAAACAGCGACATAATCGGGGTCAAAGAAGTTAATCAAGTGCAGGTTAGAGGTTTAATTCCTCCAGGCTATTATTTTATCCTCCCGGAGCTTCTGTCAGACTGTTTTTTCCTGTCGACGAAGCCCAGCCTCAATACAGCGAATCTCAACAAGTCTGGAATCTGTGGCACCAGAAAGAGCACGAGTCAAGGTTCATGAGAAAATGGATGTTTTTCTGCATTTCAGCTCATATGCAGGTCAATTAGGTTGTGTATAAAGGAACAGCTTATATGCGGTCTGATTTACTATTCACATCCACTTAACTTACAGGCACACTCCTCCAGGTCTGCAAGAAGTGGACTGGTGTATTACACATGCGAGACAAAGGAGTGTGTTGGAAACGCCTATCTTTGGGAGACTTCCATATTATTGTGCCGTCAGACGAACTGAGCAGTTAGTCGTATTTGACCCCGGCTGGGGACGAATACACGGACGGATGTAAAACCACTTCCAGCTATCCATAGTCCGTCGATTTTTGTAACTTTCTAGTCCCTCACTCGTTGGCAGCAAAATGGGTTTGCATCTGGTATGAACAGACAAAACCCTGAGACGGGATGCCCACCTCTGTGAAATAGCACAATTAGGTTATGAATCGCATGGTAACACTGAAAAAAAAAAATACATGGACTTGAATATTCTACCAACGCAATCAGGCCTCTTATAAAAAGATTGATGTTGCATCCAATCCAAGACATAAATTGGCAAAAAAGAGTCGAGCACCTGCTACAGTCTCATCCTAAGAAAAGCTTGTTTTGGTAATTCAATGTTGTCCGTGTTTGATTGAGCACAGTGATTTTCTTTTCCACTACTGGAATTTTTGTAACTTTCTCATGTTTTAGTAAGTGTCAGCAGCATCACGGTCAGGGTCAGAGCTGGAGTCTGTAGTCAGACCCATTTACTTGAGGAATGGCAGGAATTTCTATATACACACGAACACATTGACCACTGAGCTACTCCATCTTTATCAAAAGGAACGGAAGGAAACTTGCTGTGTGCACAGGAGACCCAGTGGCGAGCAGTTGAGAGGAAGCCAAGTTGGTGGAAAAAAAACTCACCTGGAAGGTCAATTGTTGCATTCCTCTGGGAAGTTTGTGCTTATTAGGTGTATCTCTCAGTGTACACTGTTTGTGTGTCAAATGTAGTCTAGTCTGAAGCAGAAAAAGGATGTTAAACATTTCTAATGATGTTTTGCTTTCTGAACAACAGTGGAATCTCAATATTGAACCTTCAAAAGGTCACACTTGTAAGAAACAAAAGTATTTTACACAGTCTGAGGCCAAACTTGTTTTTTAATGAGCCTTTTAGAAAGTAGACAATTTCACTTCTACTTCTACCACTACTACTAAATTGTTAACTATAGACAAAAACAATGGTGCTTGAAGGAACAATCAATTATATTCCAACAAGCAACTTGGCCATAGTCAGCTGGTATCCGTTTCAGATACCAGTGGCTCTGAGCAGGATACACACACGGTAGAAAAAATTGATGGATTACTTTTTTTTTTTTTACATGATATTTGAATGATACGCAAGTTATTCATGCTCCTGCATTTCATTGGGCAACATTTCCTGTTTAATAGCCTCGATGGTATTGGTTCCATGTCTGGTAAATGGGTAGATTGCAATGGGTCTGTTGCAGCTAAAAGGAAAGGCATGCTAACAAGTAAGCTGAACAAATCATGACTGCCAGTTACAATGGTGACCACTGAATATACTATATATAGGAATATATAGGAATGTACGTATATAGAGAGAATATATGCTCTAAAATGAATAACTGAAGTCTCAAATGCATCCCCTCTCTAGCAAGACAAAATGAGAAATACACTACGTTTGATCGATGTTTAGTTTTGTTAACATCATTTGATCATCGATCATCGTTGAGACAACAAGTTGGTGGTATTTGGCTGGTAAGAATGTTTGTGCTCTGCTGTGTGAAAACAACTTCTATGGACGACGATCAATCCCAACCCTGTATCTTAATAATAATAAAGACTTACAAAAAGATTAATATCCAAGTCTGTTTTGTGTGTTGCTACCATGGGTTGGGAAATAACCTCCCCGGCTCAACCCACTCTACTTTTATAAAGGAGTCTCCCAAAGACAAACGTATATGTATTATTAATGTTATAGTTAATGCAGTTTATCATCATAACATCAGTGTTGCAGTCAGTGGACAGTGTACTGAGCAACCTCTAAAGATGCATACCACATGCAGCTCAATGAAAAATCTATGGAATAATAGACCTAAGAGTTACACAAACATGACCTCCGCGTTACTCGCAAGACCTCGGAAAATCTTGTGCGACTTATAAACAATTATCTCAACCATAGTGGTTCGCAGGATTTTTTTTCGGCTGACCCTGTAAATAATGATGGCAGCCTCAAGTCAGTTTGGTCTCTTATGCAAGTTATCTAGACAGTCTTTGTCCAGGCTGCTCAATATTGTTTAAAAGATAACAACAAACAAATGAGACCACAGGTTGAACCGATTGCGCTCAAGGACCCCGCCCCCATTGTTTCATGTTAATCATTAAAGATTGGGTACATATTTTTATAGTTTTACAGCAGTTTCCTTTCCACATTTAAAGATACAACCGTTAATAATATAAAGATGCTACCAGAGGAAATTCTGTATATAAAAAATATCAAGCAGGAATGATTTGTGGGCAATCTTAGAGGTTAGAATATTTTATTCTTAAACTCGTTACCTTGTTTGTGAGAACCCAAATATCATGAGCAAGCATAAATCCCATGTTAACAGAATGGGACTTTAAATGGTAATCTTTGTGTTGTTTACAGTATGAATACCCTGCTTTAGCTATTTAAAAATGAACATATCTTAATTGGTATTTCAATGGAAAAGATCGTAAAGAATATTTTTAGTCTTACAAAGTGATTTAGAAGTTGTCTCTTAGCCCATGAGCAAAGGGTATGTTGATTAGACCTTTGTTCAGACTCTTCCCCCTTAGGCACATGGCTTTCAAGTAAACATGAAGATTTTCTGGCACAGAAATGGATGGCCAATCAGTGAAATGACTCCCGTTATGTAACGCTGACCTCTCTTAATGCAATTGTGCTCCCTGCTGTGGACGGAACATGGAAATACTTGTAGAAAACTCACTGCCGTCTCCTTGGAGATACGCTGGCATCAACTGAGCAGCTCGCTTGATTCCACGGCTCCAAGTTCTCACGGACGCATTTTGCATTACAATGAGGCAAACGAACAAAAGCAACAACAGTTATGTGCCGTTTGAGAAATCAAGCCAAAGTTTCAGGAAGCAACACCTTGCAGATGTTGCTCATCGTGAGGAACAATAATTGCACGCGGCAGAGAGGTGGAGACAGTGACGGATGATCTTTAGCTTCTATTGTAGGGATGTTTGCTTTGGCTGAGCTACGTGGATGTGAACAGTGTTTGTGCTGCGGGGCTGCAGTAACTCTTTGCTTATCATCATTGACATAAGTTTCTGCTCAGAGGGGTTTAAACACTAACGTCTTTGAACTGGAAGGTCACTAGATGTCCTTTGAAATGATAGCCGCCACACCCATAATGTACTTTATGCATTTCAGTAGCTTGTTGAGCTGCGCTAAAGAGCCTTAAGGCCTACTAAAAGAATCATCATTATCACTGCCATTTTTGAATGAGGCTATTAAAACAGAGCAGATGCAACATTGTAATTTGTCATTGATGAAGGAAGGAATATTTGAATGACAGACGTGTGAAGCATGGAAATGGAAATGTAATTTTAATAAACTGAAATCCTAAAATGGCAGTCCATGTAGCTATAGCAGGATTTGTGATGCTCTCCTTTTCTCTCAGCACAGAAGTGGTGATGGGGGGGCCTTCTTTTTTTCAACTTGATACTGTTTGTTGACCATTTGTGGTCTGACCTTGACATATGTTGTTCGGTGTTTTCAAAAGGGGAAAAGTGGTATGCTCCTTTGCTCCAGGCAGTCACTAAAAATGTCTTCGGTTGAAATAAAGGACACGCAGATGCTGTGAATCTTTGAACTTTTTACAACCTTAACTCATTCACTGCCAGGCATTTCAGTTATTTTGACGCATAGAATGTGATATGCGAAGCACTTATTACTGTATTGTATTGTATTGTATTGTATTGTACTGTATTGTTCAACCTTAGCAGAGATCTGACTGCTCCACCAAGTTCCATTGTAAAAACAAAATATTTTTTAGATTAAGAGATGGGGAAAAATGAGGCGATACCATCGGTGTATCCTGTTACCGCAACATTTCACCACAACAGGGATTCAGTGTCTTAATGATGTAGTTGTGAAAATGTGAATATGAATAATAAAGTACTGTATCAATGGAAAAGAATGATAAAGTCTGAGAAGAGCTCCGCTACACTGACTATCGCTTCTCCACATATTCATTGTGATGACATTAATTAAAACAGAGCGAAGATAGCAGTTCTGCTCCCACATGGCCTGCTAATATCCATTATGAGTGTGAGCATGTCTTCTGGCGGTGCATGTGTGTGTGTTTTCCACAAAGGATGGCATCAGAGAAAGATGTGTCATTAAGTCTGAAACCAGCCACAGACCAAATTTCCAATTTCTACGGCACCCAAAAATCTATACGCTTACAATTCAGTTTAAAAAACCTTTCTGGGTTGACCTAATCGTTAAAACTTCAGCAATATATCTAAAAAAAAATAAAGGGAGAGATGAGGAACCCCTCTCCCCAAAAGGCACCCATGCTGTCTTAACACCTGACAAAACAAAGCAAGTGCTGCTGGAGTCACCAGAAACAAAACAAGGTGGGTGTGAAATAGTGTGGGATGAGAATGAGACAGCTGCCAACATGAAGAAGACAAGCGAGCGCAGCTGCAGATTCACTGACAGCAAGTTTGCTGCACATCACCTCCTCGATTGGTATTGTATTGACATTTCATTACAAACTGGGTATTCATTTCACCTACGATGGCCTCATTAGGCTCCGTAATCACTGAACGGTTCACTTAGTTTGGAAACAATTGCAGCATCACTACTGGGGAGAGATGCAGTGCATCAAATCCTTTGAAAACCTCATTGACAATGGATATAGACAACTGAAAAGTTAAGGCAAGGCAAGGCAGGGCAGTTTTATTTATATAGCACGTTTCATACACGAGGTAACTTACTAATGAGTGTCACAGAACCAAAAGTACCTCCAAGCTTTTGCAAACAACGAAAGACATCCAAAGGCAAAGCAGAGTTACAAAACAAACAAAATTAGCTTCGTAAAAATGATCAAAAGAATGTACATCGACAACAATTAAACACATTTGCATGCAAAATATTTCAAGGGATTTAAAAAAACAAGGAAAGAAATACAAATTGCCTTTTAAAATTACTGACAGTGAAATTGATTTTAATGCTTTGAAGACAAATAAAAACTCAGCATTTCAAGACTAAAATTGTTGATTCCAGTAGCTCACACGTTCCACTTTTGTCCACTTAATGCTATCTAATGTGTAAAAATGTTTTACGATCATGCAGTGGTGTTGGTTAAGATATACTATATGTGCTTGGAATGTTATATCCATGTGGGAATGGCAATCCGAGAAGACGAACAGTGATTGATTGCTCGTGTAATGAATTTTCCTTGAATCACCTTTTAACAATGTTTGCTTTTCCCCTTCTGAAGTTTAGGTGGCACACTGGTGACAAGCATTGAAGGGTTGTACTACTCGCAGCCAAGTTAAACTTAACCTCTGACCGTCTTGTATGAACCACCCCACCACCCCCCCGCCCGTGCTCTTAGTCAAATAAGAAATCTATAAAGCTTGCGACCTCATGCTATTTTATTTCTTTGATGCCTAACATATGTACGCCAATGTCCTCCATTCACTTCCCATGTTATGAAATCAATTTGATGAATATCGCAAGCGATCCTTTCAATATTTTGTTTTTGATGAGCCCACCTTGGTGTCTACCTTGAATCATAATTGATGAAATAACATGTATTTCTAATATGCTGTATATCAGTATATATGCAGGAGGATAGGCACATTTACAACCAATGATCGTTTTATGATATGATTATCTCTTGGGGGCTTGGAACTCACATTCTGTACACGCAGGGTAATGGATTAAGCTAGCATGCAGCAAGCTGTTTCTGAATGGTACCAGGTTCATGAGCAAGATTTCTCTTGCCTTATGTAGCTACAATACTTGCAGAACCTTCTGTGACCTTGTGTTGCTCAGCTAAATGAGAGATGTAGAAAGACCAAAAAATAAATAAAAAATACAGCCTGCTGGTGTCCCGGTGTTCCCCTTCTATCACTGCTGCTTGAAGGCTTGAGAGACAACTCTAAATGCCCCACCTAAGTATTAAAACAATACATACCAAAAAATAATTCTATTTAATTTGTTTTTTGAAAGTCAATAAACCAGAAAATGTCATGTACGGTGTTACAATAGACTGGATCTGTTGGTGCAGCAGGACCAATCATTTAGATGGCGATTTGGGAATCAATAAGTGGTGTACTGGCAGAGACTCTATGGGATGGAGAACACAAATACATTTTGGATAGGGCTACTAATAAGATGGAGGATAAGTTGTTGTTTGTGGGTACAGGAGGTTTTGACACTTGTGCAACACATTTACAGATGAACCTAGTAAGACTCAGATGTGTTTTAAGTGTTTTACTGCATTGTTTAAAAAAAAAAAACACTGGCAGTTTTAAGTCTGATTGCTATCTTCTGGCACATTACTTTCTAAGACAAAAAGGAAAACTAAATAGGCAATTAAAATTTCACTCACTAATTGCCATAACTAAATAAGAGGTGGAGCTGTAGTGAGTCATGTGAATGATAACTCATTTGTGCACACGTGTTAGTTTCTTGCTAGTTGAAATGTCGATGAAAATGCAATTTCCTTTGTGAGCGAGCTTTTGATTAGTATTTATGTTCAAATGCCGTTCTTTACAGAGAAAGCTTACCTACATGGGATTCAGAATTAAACCAAAAATTGTGAGAAAAGTACACATATGAAGTCAAAAACATTGTTGTTTTTTTTTACTTTGTGTTTTGTTTTTCCCCATCACTTCCTAAAAGAAGCATCAGCATAAGAACAGAGCACTATACAATTTGTAATTTCCCTTTATATCCATAGACCAGCATTTCGAAATAAATTGCATTCGACCTTCAAGTTTCCACTTACTGAATATAGTAAATTTTGGACAAGCTTCCCCAGTTTAAAACGTCACCAGCTATCGATGCATATATCTAAAAGGAGGTACAGTTCCGTCTCTTTTCACATGGGAAGTATTTTTTTTGCTCTGCATGCATTATGAGGAAAGAGCAAACTTTTTTAATGACCTCTTGCATATATCAGAATGTACATGAAGTGGTCAAAAGCCCGAGGGCCACTTTTTAAAGCATACAAAAAAAAAACTCTGGTGTCTGAGTGCATATTCAGATTCTCGACAGGTTGTAATGCCGTTCAATCCATCTGCGCTCTCAAGTGATTCTTTCATAAATTACCGTGAAGCAGAGAGCATCCAATGTCAGACTGGTAAGAGTGTAATCTTCTAAGTCAAGCTTGGAATGGTATTCCATGGTGATTTGATCGTTTGTGCCTGCAATGCTTGCTCGCCGCAATATTGCCGGGGGAAATGTTTCTGAATGAACCAGAACATGGACCGTTGCAGCCTTGTCAAGATATCCACAAGTCCGTTTGATAGTCTGAGCAAAGATGCTTAACACGCTGAAGAATTTCCGCAGTTTGTGGCCGCACGCTATTTCAGTATTTCTTGCCCCTAAGGGAGGTAAGGCCACTATATTCTTCGGGAGGTGTTTTAATCCTCGGAGAAACGCATAAGGAGTTTAAAAAACTTGAAATGTGAACTGCTTACTATTTAAAAGCACCTTCTGCTACGTAAAAAGCAGATAACTTGCAAAGCAATGAGTATCAAAAAGGGCCAGTGAGCTCGGCAAGCCATGTCTCAGATTATGATCAAGGGGGCAAAAAGTTATCAGGCTTCACTAATAGAAGCCAAGCAGGAAAAGCCTAACAACGAGCTGCAGTTAATTTGATGCTCTACTTAGTTAAGTCAAGCAGAGCAGCCAAGTCAACCAAGGCGAAACTTTTAGAGATTCAAACAGGAGTTCAGAATTGTTTTACGGTGATGACATTATGAAGGATCTAAGAATTATTCATGATCGAAAATACTTATATGTAATTGGTTGTTGACAAATAAAAATGTTGTTTCTGGAGTGACTGCCCACCTACCAAGTGTGTGTATTCAGTATTTATTAAGTTTACTTGAATTTGAACTAAACTCATGAATGTATTGTAAATAAATGAAAACTCTCTTCGGTTTATATTTGTTTATAAAGCTTTACTGGCTTTAAAGGGCCCTAACTTGTTTTGTGGTCCTCTACAAAAATACTTCACGTCCTCGATCTTTCTTGCTGGACTATCTCATGGTCCACAACAATTCTCATGATGAAAATATCTCCCTTCTCTAAGAAACTTGGCAAGAGAATCATGTGTTTGGCCTTATTTGGGACTTATTTACAAACTTCCATGCAAAGTTTATTTTGACTCATGTACTTTCTCCCATTTGGAATGTCCTCCAAAGATTCCGATGATTATTTTATACTGTTCATACCCAAGTGAAATTCAAAGCCGTGCGCTTCTGCACCACATATTCACTTACAATTTGATCCTTCGAGCACATTTGTACAATCTGCATGTTCCGTTGCCAGTTATCGACCTCCCAGTATGAGAACCCACTTCATATCCATGCTCACTGAAGACCAAGGCGAGGAGATTTATCACGGGGGCAGAAACATATGAGCCTATAAATGAAACATCTATCTTTGGAAAGGTAGCACAGCTCTTATCAGGTCATGTGACAAAGACCTTTTAGATGGGAGACATCCGATCACAGCAATCTACCTTTTCAGACAAAAATATCTAACATTTGGTGGTTTGGAAAAAACATTTGGAACACATAAACATGAGAAAAAATCACGAGGGTTTATTAGTCTACAACTGCATTTTATTTATTTTGTCTAAGAATTAGAGCCAGTGTTTGATTTGATGTACCTTCTTTTCTAGTGTATGTTTTTCAAGGTTCACTTTAACTGTTTGATTGCGTTTAAGTGCCACCTAATCTATGTAATCCACTTTAAATGATGATTTTTTTTCAGAAAGCCTTACCCAAATAAATCTATGCTGACATAATAACGGCAAGATTAATTGATGTAGTTGTTTGTTGAAGCAACAGTGCTTAACACTATTCAAAGCTACACAGTTTGTCCTCCTGTACAAGTAGCAACATTGTATTTTCCTTTTCTGTCTGCCTCATGAATGCCTCATTTAACGTTTTGCGGTTTAACCTGAGGTGTTTCACAAGGTTTGTTGTGTTGCCACAACTCCGTATCGTTTTTGCATAAACATCACAAGCAGCGTCGCGGCATTTTTGAGCTGAAATAGAGCCAGTCATGACTCCTCTTTACGCTCTGCCATAATGCCTCCGCTATCAGACAAAGTCACATTGACTGTGCAGCGTGGGTTTTTACGCCTAACATAGCGGAAGAAAAAGTAGTTCACACCCTCTGGGCATCATTTGCACAAGAGCTTATTTTGCAGAGTGTTCCTCTCGATGATATATATTCCACATTAGGGTTTGATAGATTTAAGTATCAACATTTTCATTTGAGAATCAATTTTTGAGCGTAAAGATCTGCCATTGGAGATATTTCAGTATCGATGCTCACACCAGTATTAGTTTTAAGGTTTTTATTGGGGGTAGGCCTTTAGGTATTTATTTTGATCCATTAATTTAATATTTTTTTCAGGCTGGTGTTCTTCAGGGTGGTTTGTGAGCTGGAACCTATCCCAAGGCAAGAGGCGGTGAACACTATAGAACTCAATGGGGTTTGGCGTTGTGGCTCAGAAACTTCAAATGGTCTCAGCAGTCAATTCTTCAGGACATTTGACAGAATAACTGATGGATGGATGAACGAACTGATTGGCAGACACCACTGAAGATGGTTGAGAACAACCAGAACAAACTTGCGACAGACAACCAGCCTAACATACTAGTGGCGACGGATAAATATCAGAAGACAGCATTCGTGATAGATGTAACAATCCCGAGTGATAAAAAAATGTGGAAGGTAAAGGTGGTGCCAGTAGTGATCGGAGCACAGTGGTAGTACACCACGTGGCTGCAACAGATACGAGGAACAACACCTGACATCACCATGCAGGCACAATATTGGGAACTGCTAAGATCCAGTGCAGAAGAGTGAAGTTCTCAGGCCTCTCGTACAAGATTTGAGCATGCATAGAAACATTTCTATACTATTAATAATATTTTATTTTACCCCCCCCCCCTCCTTCTTAATGCAAATAAATCCATTGTATGTGGATTCCTGGCCCCTGCAAATAACAGTGGTCCTTTGTAGTCACATTTCTGAGTACAACAATCACCAGCAAGTTATGGTGAACAAAGTTAGCTTCATGATCTCCAGACACAGGATGTTCCAGCTTCTTGGGATTCGACGGAAAACTGCTGTAGAGGCAATGACCTCTCACTTGAACAAACACCATCAAAACCACAGCTGTTTTGTATTTTAAACAGAGGGTGGGGTCAAATCAACTGATATTTTTAAATGAAAATAAATAGAAACATACAGTTTATACTGAACGCTTTGCCCTCAAAGTTGTTCAACAGTTTGGATACAACAGCTGATTGGAATCCTCCAAAATATCTTAACGGAAAATTTGACAGCTTTGTTTGATGTGTTGCTAATATTGTACAATTTTACAACAACTTCAATGTCTCTCTTGGTTGAATGATATTTTATTTTATTTTGAGATCATTTCAAAACAGTTCGAGTCATCTTATTTCTGTAAGTTTTAGTAATGGAATTTCAAACGTTTTTCCAAGTTATGTCCTCACAAATTCTACTAAATGTTCCTTTAATCAGGACGTGCAACGTTTTGCAGGAATATCAAATGTAATATTTGGCCATGATCCAGCATGCTTATTAGCCAGTCCAAATTTTTACTTCTTGGTCTTGGTCATTAAATGTGTCTGCCTGCATATTAAAATAATATTTTACATACTTGCATTACATACTAAAAGCTCTTTTCTCTTATGGGAAAATAAATCAACATGTAAAAATAAAATTAGTAAACTGGCCCATGGCCAGGTGCTGTATACCAAAGTTTGGGAGGTTTAGAAAATGAAATCAGATGAATCTGCTCATTACAGCAAACTACTACATCAACCAATACAAATCCTAAATATGAAAATCGAATCAGAAAAAGTAGTATAAAACAAGATTTGACTCACCGTCAAACGTATGGGGATGACCGCATTTGTTTCACCGAGCTTTTCTAACTTGGGACACTCCTGGCTGCTTCGACTGAACAACCAGTGCTACCATGCAATCACACCAGAATGTGCATGAAATAAAATAATATGCATTTCTGAACGCACAGGCCCATGCTTAAATTCACCTACGACACAAGTACGGTGCATTTCATTCAACATTTCTCCTGTTAATCTTCTCAATGGTCCATGACAAAAAAGGAAGCATATGAAAGTATTCTCATGTAGCATGCAGGAAGCTTTTTTGGGTGCCATCAACTCAACTTTTAGAGGAACAAAAAAAACTGAAACACTAATTTATCTCATTACTTCTAATGCTAGCAATGCCAGCCCCATTTGTTCCACATCTGTCCTGAATCATGCACACAATGAACACAGACGCGAAGCTACAGACTTATGATTGCCGCTGCATTGAAAAAGAAATTTTCCTTTTACGAATATATCTATTTTTTCAGGCTGGAAAGTATTTGGACTAAACAGAAAACACATTTCATGACAGAAACACAACCCGGATGTTTAAGTCACGATTGTCACTGTCCTCAAACGTCCTCAGAAACAATCAACTAATGACTGGGTCTCTCTCCACTGCAGAGAAGTCCACTTAGCAGCATTGTGTTGAGCTCACTGGGCTCAAGCCAGGTCGCCCACAGCCACAAAATTTAGCTCTGTCAAAGGACTCAAAACCGCCTAGCTCATCACCCAACTACACTCTCACACTGCTACCTTGTCTAAACAAGCTGCCCCGACATATTGATTGTGCAGGAGTGATCCTCCTAGGCAAGGACAGCCAAAGAGTTTGATTTATCAAATGTAAGTGATGAATCACAACCATAATTGGGTCCAACGCCAACATAAATATTGATAATGAAAGAGCTAGACTTGCATTTCTGTTAAGGGAGATGTCACCAGCTGACCATTTCTACTTGGTCATGTAATGTAACCCCCACATGACATGTTACTATACTCAAATAGTCATTGCCAGCCTGGCTGCCGTGGCACATGATTGTACTGTGAGGGATCATCCAGGGCGCCACAGGAAATCTCACATAGTTTGTCCAAAAGTTATGATTAATTACAAATACAGTACAGTTTGGCTTCAACTTATGAAATATGTAAGAGTATTTAAGTTATTCAAGAGTTAGATACTGAGTACAGATTCTGAGTGCAAAGTGGCTCCTGTGCGAATATAATGTATGATGTGACTGAGCAAAACTGGGCAGCTTGACATTTGATGTAATTGCTTATCCCAAATGAACGGAGTCAACTTGCTTGAAATTTAGTAGGTACTCGACTCGACTTGCTTTTGCCACAAATAATAGAGACTTCCTTGAAGGCTAAGAGTGGACACTTGCAAGAGTGACTTGCAAATTATATGACTTACACCCACCGCTGGCCATAATTATTCAGTTTCCTGTCGCATCCTCACAGCAGAACGATAGCGTGTACACGATAAATGGCAGCGATCTGATCACTTTGTCCTGTAAGGTTCACCGACTGCAAATGTGTGAGAAGGAACCCATCTGCTATTTATAGCTAAATCGCACACACACTCACTAAATTAGCTTTATTAGTTGTGCTGAACATATGGTTTAAAGGTCTAAGAGATGCTCTAACTGCTCTCCTTTAACCTTTCACAGCAAAAAAAAAGAAAAAAAAGTCATGTATCCATGGAGGATGAAACCAAAAAGGGTCAATGAACAGCATCTGGAAAAGACTCAAACAAATGTTTGCTTTATATCATGGGGAGCCACTTAGCGCTAAAATAAAACTTCACTTACTCAAGTTAGAGAGACAGTCAGTGGTTCAAAAAATATATTCTCATATTCCAAGAAAAAAAAAAGACAAGCTTGAAGCTACTTTTTACAACACTTGAGCACCACGTCTTGTCTGACTTTTAAAGAATATTTTTGCATTATTTTGCCATTTGTTTTATTTTCATGTAAATACACTGTATGCAATCACTAAAAATGAACCAAAGCTGACAAAATTAGGGTCAGTTTCTGAGGGATTCTGTCAGAAAGGATTTAAGGAATCCAATATTGCACAGAAGTTTAATTGCATAAGCTACAACCTTCTGCCAATTGTAAGAGAACCTCCACCCATCTTTACGACACAGATACATTCATGGATAATCAAGCTTCAACAATGTGATCACTTAAAGCCCTAATATTTAAATGCTGTTGTTTAATCCAATCCGTTTATCATTACATTTACTTTACATTTTAACACAACATTGTCTTTACATTTAATTTAAAAGAAATAAAATATGACAGTAAGAGTCTGAGCTCTGGAACAAACTTGCAGTAAAATATTTATTAGCATTTATACAGACTGTAAATGTGTCTGTTTTCAAGTTGTTCTCGTTTAAAAAGATGACGGGTGTCCCACACTCTTCCTATTTTGTATTTGCTTTCAGCTATGATTTGGAAAACTAATGGCCATTAGCAGTGACAGGTAGCTGAAGCTTTGCCGTTGTTATAGGCGTCCTTGCCCATGGCGTTACAATTGATTTTTGAGCAGCCTTTTCCTTTCTTTTCCTTTTTTCTTTTCCTTTATCTCCAACCATTTTCAAGCTTCTGCCTTTTGAAAAATCACAACTGAATATTTTATTGAAAACATCCTAGTGCCTGAAGTCTTAATTTAATTAATGATTATTTCTATGCTTTAGGCTATGCAATGATTTTATTTGCCTTCTTATAATGTAACACCTTGAATTGCCTTGTGTATGACTTATGTTCTGTAATTAAAGTTATATAATACAGTTTTTCAAATTTAACTTTAGTTTCACATCTTACAACACACTGAGTGATTGAAAACAAGATGAAAAAAATGGAAAATATGATAGGGCTTCCACTAATTACAACTACATTCATCATAATGGTGAGTAGTATCTTTAGTCATCATTAGACTTTGGCTCAACTTTCTTGACTACAAAATATCGTAGATTGTGAGGCAGATCATCAGGTGTGCCAATGGAAATGATCCATTCCCATTTTATTGGTCCAGTCAATTCAATTTATCTAGCCCTTAGTAATCACAAACACATCTCAAAGGGCTTCACGTGGCCACAGTTGACAATTATTCTCAACATCCCCTCATCTTAACTCCAAGGACAGCAAGGAAAAACTTACAAAACCCCAACTGGGGAAAAATGAGAAACCTTGAGAAGGATGACCAGGTTGCATCAGATGCAGAGTGGGCAATATTGAACACACAATATAAAATCAATCCAAAGAAAAGTAACGCGGATGTCCATGGTCAAATGAATGAAGAGCTGCAGAATGGTGCTCTCAGTCATCATGACAGCGCCTGCGAGGAGGTGGTCCACCTCAGATCTCGTCCAGTTTAAGTGGTGTGGAATACAGACAGCCATTTTCAGTTTGGGTGTCACCGAGCGTCCCTCCCCAGCCAGGTTCGACAAATAATTTAGATTTATTTACTTTGTTCAGCTACAGGGCGTGTAGTGGCAGTCGGATATGTTTTACTAAATGGTATTCCTTCACAGCACAAGAAAACTGTGTATATAATTTTTGTTGGTGGTGTGCAGTGAGACTTTTTTCATACTGCACTTAATAAAGGGTCAACAAAGTTGATGAATATTAAGTCTTTATTTCCGTGATAGTGTTTATGCAACGGCCCGAAACGGGTATACACACATGGACACAAATTACAATCCTGTTGGAGGACGCGCCCTCCCACAATGGGGGTGCGCAAATCGGGCATGGGGGGGGACTTCACTAAATAGGCTTCAAAGTCTCCTCGAACGCACGGTGTTCTGCAGCATCCTGTGGTGCTATGTTGGGTGAGTGGGTGACATGCTCCCCCCCGGCCCCCGCCGCACTTGTCCACCGAGCAGCAGGACTGCAGCAGAAGAGGAACGACGCTTCACGCGAGCATTTCAACTATGCAAGTTGGGTGAGTTGCAGTGAGCCGCGCCGGACATGTGAAGCCTGCTATGGAGGAGCCGTTCGGTCAAAATGAGCGTGAGCACTGACAATGTCACGACTTTATGGCGAAATGAGAGCTCCGGGGGCAACCACACAGAGCCCGCCGAAGTGGAGCTCAGCCGGGCCATCCCGCTCGGCTTGGTGCTTGGGGCTTTCATCGTGTTCGCCATCGCGGGCAACATCCTCGTCATCCTCTCGGTGGTGTGCAACAGGCACCTGCGCACCCCGACCAACTACTTCATCATCAACTTGGCGATTGCCGACCTGCTGCTGGGCACCACGGTGCTGCCGGTGTCGGCCACCCTGGAGATCCTCGACTGCTGGGTGTTCGGGAGGATCTTTTGTGACATTTGGGCGGCGGTGGACGTGCTGTGTTGCACCGCGTCCATCATGAGCCTGTGCGTCATCTCCATCGACCGCTACATCGGCGTGAGTCACCCGCTACAGTACCCGGGCATCGTGACGGAAAAGCGGGCACTGCTGGCCATGCTCGGGGTGTGGGTGTTGTCCCTGGTCATCTCCATCGGACCCCTGCTCGGCTGGAAGCAGCCGCCTTCGCCGGACGACACCGTGTGCCTCATCACCGAAGAGCCCTTTTACGCGCTGTTCTCCTCCCTCGGCTCCTTCTACATTCCTCTGGTGGTCATTCTGGCCATGTACTGCCGGGTGTATATCGTGGCCAAACGCACCACCAAGAACTTGGAGGCCGGGGTCATGCGCGAAAGGATGAACTCCGGCGAGCTCACCTTGAGGGTCCACAAGGGCTCTCAGGTGCACGACGAGCCGGCAGCTTGCGTCGGCAAGGGCCGCGGACATCAAGCCAGAAGCTCCCTCGCGGTCAAACTGCTCAAGTTCTCTCGGGAGAAGAAGGCGGCCAAAACTCTGGGAGTTGTGGTGGGCATGTTTACACTTTGTTGGCTGCCCTTTTTCCTCGCCCTCCCTATAGGTAAGTTATTGCCGTCAAACTTGCTTGCTTTCTTTTTCTCTGCCGTTTATGCCGAGACTGCAAAAAACATACTATAGCCTTTTTTTCTTTGTCTTGCAGCATCCATTTTCATGTCTTTATGTGTGCCTCATAACTTGAAACTTTTTTTACGTGCGTGTCTAAATTCTTTGACGTGTGCGCGCGGATGTGTGCGTGCGTGAGCGTGTTTTCGTTTCATAATGCGTGCGCGTGTGCGTGGATTTGATGGGATGAGAAAGTTTTTTGGGAGATTGATGAGGGGTTTGGGTGATGTGTGAGAGGTTGGCACAAAAAAACGTTTTGGTGAGCATGGGATTTATTGTTGAGTGTGAGTTGGAGTGAATGTGAGAGGGTTTTAGTAATATACTATTCGTGGGGGTGAGTGGGTTAGGACGAGCATGCAGTCATGGTGTTTTTGAGGTTTCTGTGTGAATGTTTTTTGTCAGAGTGATATGTTCTTTGATCAGTGTGAGCTTTACTTCTGGGCGTGAGAGTTTGTTACAAAGATTTGTGAGGGTGTGAGGGTTTTTGGTGCAAGTGTGAGTTTCTTGCTGAGCGCAATGGTTTATTTTGCTGTGAATGAAAGTTTTATGTGTGGGGATGTTTTTTTTTTTTTTGGTGTGTGAGGTTTGCTTTGGTATATCACCACTGTTTAGTCAATGCACTGCAGTAATTTGAAATTGTTGCAATGAACAATATAATGAATACAGCTAAGAGAGTCCCTTGTCTTATTACGTTCCCACTTAGCAACATTCTTCGTTCACGGGAGTTTGACAAATTTTCACGGTTTACTTAAGTCAACACTTCCAGTACTCCCTGAGCCTTTTAGTAGCGGGAATTCAGAAAATGCGAGGAAATAACTCCGCAGTCAGCCATGTGGACACCCTCTGGTTAAATCAAACAGATACACTTTTGAACAAAGCTCTCAGATGCTGCTGACAAATGGAGTGTCCAGAAATCTATGATCTCTAAAAGGTCTTGTAAAATATTGCACATCATTTTAAGTATGAATATCTGACTATCTGTCCATTCATCCTTCTCAGTCAAATAAAAGTAATGTAAGCTCCATGTTAAAAAATACAACAAATTTATGAAACTTCGTAGAGCTTATAGAACAAATTTCACAAAGCTTCCCAACTGATCAACATGCCCACTGACTATAACACAATTTCTTTTTTTAAATGTCCAAATGGGCTTTCCAGTTGGTGTAATTTTTGAAGAAATGCATTTTACACACTTTTGTTTGACTGTTTGGAACACACAAATGTATTTCCATTACTAGTGAATATTGTTCTTCACTAAATTAAAATTCAACTAACATCAAACTTACGCATTGTCCCATAATAAACTTGGTTTTAACACATTTCATTGTTTGAGATCATTTGAGCAAGAATATGTAAGACTATGAAATGGTAAATGATTCTGAAAAAAAAAAAATACTGTATACTGACAACACTTGGAACTTTAGTGGCTCGGGAATCAAACAACTCAGAAATGCAACTAGAATTATAAGTTAGCAATTTAGAACATTTTATATATAAATAAATATCATCCATCCATCCATCCATCTTCTTCCGCTTATCCGGGGTCGGGTCGCGGGGGCAGCAGCTTCAGGAGGGACTCCCAGACTTCCCTCTCCCCAGCCACTTCGTCTAGCTCATCCCGGGGGATCCCAAGGCGTTCCCAGGCCAGCTGAGAGACATAGTCTCTCCAGCGCGTCCTGGGTCGTCCCCGGGGTCTCCTACCGGTGGGACATGCCCGGAACACCTCCCCAGGGAGGCGTCCAGGAGGCATCCTGATGAGATGCCCGAGCCACCTCATCTGGCTCCTCTCAACGTGGAGGAGCAGCGACTCTACTCCGAGTCTCTCCCGGATGACCGAACTTCTCACCCTATCTCTAAGGGAGAGCCCGGACATCCTGCGGAGAAAACTCATTTCGGCCGCTTGTATCCGGGATCTCGTTCTTTCGGTCACGACCCATAGCTCGTGACCATAGGTGAGGGTAGGAGCGTAAATCGACCGGTAAATTGAGAGCTTTGCCTTTTGGCTCAGCTCTCTCTTTACCACGACGGACCGGTACAAAGTCCGCATTACTGCCGACGCTGCACCGATCCGCCTGTCGATCTCGCGCTCCATCCTCCCCTCACTCGTGAACAAGACCCCAAGATACTTAAACTCCTCCACTTGGGGCAGGATCTCATCCCCGACCTGGAGAGGGCATTCCACCCTTTTCCGATCGAGGACCATGGACTCGGATTTGGAGGTGCTGACCCTCATCCCGACCGCTTCACACTCGGCTGCGAACCGCTCCAGTGAGAGCTGGAGATCACGGCCTGAAGAAGCCAACAGCACCACGTCGTCTGCAAAAAGCAGAGACGCGATGCTGAGGTCCCCAAACCGGACACCCTCAACGCCTCGGCTGCGCCTAGAAATTCTGTCCATAAAAACTATGAACAGAATCGGTGACAAAGGGCAGCCTTGGCGGAGTCCAACCCTCACTGAGAACGAATCCGACTTACTGCCGGAAATGCGGACCAAACTCTGGCATCGGTGATACAGGGACCGAACCGCCCTTATCAGTTGGCTCGGTACCCCGTACTCCCGAAGCACCCCCCAGAGAACCTCCCGAGGGACACGGTCGAACGCCTTCTCCAAGTCCACAAAACACATGTGGACTGGTTGGGCGAACTCCCATGCACCCTCGAGGATCCTGCTGAGGGTGAAGAGCTGGTCCACTGTTCCACGGCCAGGACGAAAGCCACACTGTTCCTCCTGAATCCGAGGTTCGACCTCCCGACGGACCCTCCTCTCCAGCACCCCTGAATAGACCTTCCCAGGGAGGCTGAGGAGTGTAATTCCCCTGTAATTGGAACACACCCTCCGGTCCCCCTTCTTAAAGAGGGGAACCACCACCCCAGTCTGCCAATCCAGAGGCACTGTCCCCGATGTCCACGCGATGCTGTAGAGACGTGTCAGCCATGACAGCCCCACAACATCCAGAGCCCTTAAGAAATCCGGGCGGATCTCATCCACCCCCGGGGCCTTGCCACCGAGGAGTTTTTTAACTACCTCAGTGACTTCAACCCCAGAGATTGGAGAGTCCGCCTCAGAGTCCCCAGGCCCTGCCTCCACAATGGAAGGCGTGTCGGTGGAATTGAGGAGGTTTTCGAAGTATTCTCCCCACCGACACACGACGTCCCTAGTCGAGGTCAGCAGCACGCCATCTCCACTGTAAACAGTGTTGACGTTGCACTGCTTCCCCCTCCTGAGACGCCGGATGGTGGACCAGAATTTCCTCGAAGCCGTCCGGAAGTCATTCTCCATGGCCTCGCCAAACACCTCCCACGCCCGGGTTTTTGCCTCAGCAACCGCCGAAGCCGCGTTCCGCTTGGCCATCCGGTACCTGTCAGCTGCCTCGGGAGTCCCGCAGGCCAAAACGGCCCGATAGGACTCCTTCTTCAGCTTGACGGCATCCCTTACCGCCGGTGTCCACCAGCGGGTTCGGGGATTGCCGCCACGACAGGCACCAATGACCTTACGGCCGCAGCTCCGGTCGGCCGCCTCAACAATGGAGGCGCGGAACAAGGTCCACTCGGACTCAATGTCCCCCGCCTCCCCCGGGACCTGGGAAAAGTTCTGCCGGAGGTGGGAGTTGAAGCTCTTCCTGACAGGGGATTCCGCCAGACGTTCCCAGCAGACCCTCACAGAACGTTTGGGTCTGCCAGGTCGGACCGGCATCTTCCCCCACCATCGGAGCCAACCCACCACCAGGTGGTGATCAGTTGACAGCTCCGCCCCTCTCTTCGCCCGAGTGTCCAAAACATGCGGCCGCAAATCCGATGACACGACTACAAAGTCGATCATCGAACTGCGGCCTAGGGTGTCCTGGTGCCAAGTGCACACATGGACACCCTTATGTTTGAACATGGTGTTCATTATAGAAAATCCGTGTCGAGCACAGAAGTCCAACAATAGAACACCGCTCGGGTTCAGATCGGGGGGGCCGTTCCTCCCAATCACGCCCTTCCAGGTCTCACTGTCATTGCCCACGTGAGCATTGAAGTCACCCAGTAGAACGATGGAGTCCCCAGAAGGAGCGCTCTCCAGCACCTCCTCCAGGGACTCCAAAAAGGGTGGGTACTCTGAACTGCCGTTTGGTGCATAGACACAAACAACAGTCAGGACCCGTCCCCCCACCCGAAGGCGGAGGGAGGCTACCCTCTCGTTCACCGGGGTGAACCCCAATGTGCAGGCGCCCAGCCGGGGGGCAATAAGTATACCCACACCTGCTCGACGCCTCTCACCGTGGGCAACTCCAGAGTGGAAGAGAGTCCAGCCCCTCTCGAGAGGGCTTGAACCGGAACCCAAACTGTGCGTGGAGGCAAGTCCGACTATATCTAGTCGGAACTTTTCTGCCTCGCACACCAGCTCGGGCTCCTTTCCAGCCAGAGAGGTGACATTCCATGTCCCAAGAGCCAGCTTCTGCAGCCGGGGATCAGACCGCCAAGGTCCCTGCCTTTGGCCGCCGCCCAGCTCACACTGCACCCGACCCCTTTGGCCCCTCCCACAGGTGGTGAGCCCATGGGAAGGGGGACCCACATCTCCTTTTCGGGCTTTGCCCGACCGGGCCCCATGGGCGGAGGCCCGGCCACCAGACGCTCGCCTTCGAGCCCCGCCTCCAAAATAAATATCATGTTATTTTGAAACTTTCTAATTTCACATCCCAAAACCTGAGATTTCCCAATAAACTTTATATTTACTATTATTAAGCTTAACCGACTTTATTTGGCTAGAAATATACATTAGACAAGTTCCCACACTGCAACCAGGCAAACAGTAAATTATGAGAGCACTGATATGGTGGACATAGGACATTTAAAGCCAATGTCAGCTCATATGCACCTTCACAGTTTATTTCAATTCAATTATTTCAATTGATATTTCACTTCGACCAAGTGGACATGTTAAGATCGACAACCTCCTAATATAACGTAAACTATGAGAGTTTTAATGCACTGGCTTGAGCAAATGTTTGGTTACTTGTAACGAGAACACCAAACGCCCTTCGTTCTGAGATTGACATATGCCTGCTTTGAGAGTAAGTACGTGCACAAGTAAGACATTTACAAAATTTCTTAACGCGTCATCTTATAGCTTATTGCCACTTGTGTCAGTTCTAGCTATATTCACCCATTCAACAAGTACAAGTCGATGTAAATGTTTGCCAGGAGATGAATCGTGCACTCCACAAAATCAGAGTAAAAAGCATTCCAAGGCTGAAGCTTATGTAAGATCAGGTCATGACCTAATGTCGCAGTGTATTATATTGGTAAATGTGCAAACCACATCAGTGTCTGTGGACAGTGTGTCTTCCTCAAGTTTGAGAAAACAGTATCCCACAGCAGGGATTGCTTCGCCGTTATTCACTGTCAGAAGTAAAAAGCAAGAAACAATTACTCGAGTTGTTATTTAAAGAGGGAAGAGACTTCGCGGAGCACACAGTAGTGGGTGCTCTTTGTGTAACAAGCTGACAGACCAACTGCCAAATAACGTCTGAGGGCATTTCTGGCCACCATCTCTGGGGGAGCATACTGATTCAGTGTGATGGGACATCACACGACCTGACTTCCTGACCACTTTTAACTTGCATGAAATTGAGCTTTACAAAAAAAAAAAAAAAGAAATGCAGCTCATTCAGCTGTTGTGATGTTAGTGATACAGAAATGTTCCATTTCAATTAAAACTAGAAAGAAAAATGGCTCAAATGTGTATAGCGTAATTTTTGGACTATAAATCGCACCAGCCATAAAATGCCCAAAATAGTGACTTATAGTCCGAAAATTATGGTACTATATCCACAAGGTAGGTATGTAGGTAGATAGATTTAATGTACTGCAGACAACTCAGTTTCCTTTTTCTATTTGACTTACCTGTTAATATAAATCTTGAACTTTTAGACACTAGAAGTTAAAAGTAGCCCATTATCAGATTTTGAATCAGTGCAATTTTTTTTACACCTACTATAAGCTGTGGCAAAATTTGTTCTGCAAATGTTAATATCTAAAAAAAAAAAAATTTAAGGGAGTGCTATTCAAGGCAGGTTTCCTGAAACTAGATACACCCATTTAGCCTCAAATTTTGTAATGAATACTCACAAAGCAGTCATTCGTCACGGAATGAGTGGAGCTGGGCGACCAAATGCAGCTTGACCAGGGTTTAATGAGGGAAAAGGTAGTTGGAAGGGAGGATCAGGGGAACAAACCAACAGAACCGGCAAACTAACATAACAGAAGCAGAGAAACAGGGGTAACCGACAGACCAAATTGCAGAGAAACTAACCAAACAGAAAGACGAGGCAAAACGACGAGAAACAAGACGACAGCCGAGACTACAGACAAGAACAATCCAAAAGGGGCGTGAGAGGCAGACAGGACTTAAATACACGACAGGTAAAGAGAGGTAGGTGAGAATGATCACACCAATCATGGGCACACAGGAGGGGAGGGGCGACGCCAACAGAAACCATGGCAAACATATACACATAATAACATAAGTGTGAAGGCCTTTCACACTAATAAAACGATGACATCATTGCTGTAACAAAGGCAATTAATGCTACAAAATGAGAACACGTGAAAATCTAGAAAAGCTGACTTTGTTCTAATTCACAAGAATTCAACCACATATGACTCTCATCAAAATTCATAAAATTTACATCAAACACTGCATGGCGCAATAATCCGCGCGTTATCACTGGAAGACAAATGCATAAACAGTTCAGTTAAGTCTGCCCCAACTGGAAAAAAAACTCTGCTAACAAATTGTTTTGAACATGCTACACAAGAAGCATATTTCTTTATTTTCTTTCAATGAGCTGTGTCATACTCATTAGTGGTAGAGGAATCATTAGTCCTCAGGGGATACATGTGTTACTTCACGGCACATTATGCCCGCAAGCTCTTTAACACCCCAAACAGGCACTAATGTCCTGTGAAAGGCTTGCATTCAATGGTGCAAGCAGCGCGCTTCCGAATGTGACAGAAACAGTTGAACGTGTGAATCAATTTTATCTGTGCGAAAGCATTTTTAGAAGAAATATTATTTGCATGTGTGTTCGTGCGTTGCTGTGTGCACCAAGGATTATCAGAAGTGTGTATAAGAGCAAAGCGAAAAGCTGTGTTACAAAGCAGTGGAGAGTAAAATTGGCCACGGGTCATGGGGCTGCACGCTTGATAAAACAGGTTAAAACCAATTTTCCATAAATGTCATCATGTTGATGTTTTTGGAGAGCAGCCTAGAAGAGCAAATCAAGTTCTGTCCCTTTAGATTAGGATGGATTATTTGTAATTAGGGCATGCTTATGAAACAGCTTCCAAATTCAGTACAAGCAGCTTTGGATGTACAGTGCCCATTAAAACTATTCATCCTTCTTTAAACTTTTTCAAATTTCTTCTCTTACAGCTGTATGCTTTTTGTGCCCTTATTTATTATTTAATCAATGTTGGTATATGGCTTTGCCACATCAAAATATAGGAAAAGTAAAGTGCACTGTATAATGGCCATTCTCACTGGGTCAACCAGTTCTGTCATGATGTATTGTGAAAAGAAAAAATATAGATCAATTGTGCTACAAGAAGACTAACTAGACTCAAGATGACGCGTCCTAATGTTCGTTCCAGCTGTTAAGAAAGTTCTTTCCAGAAAATCGTTCAAACTTTACGCTTGCTGGAACGCCGTCTGGAGGCTCGCTAAGGTTTAAGGGGGTATCGCCGTGTAAGAAGGCTGAGTTTGTATTCGTTATGGTAGTGGATAGGTAGCTATTTGAAGGTCTGAAGAATAATTGTTTTGTTGTTTTTTTAAACGACATTTCATTGACCCTCAAGCTATCTCGAATACCCCGAGTCTGAATTTGAGACTCACTCCATTTGGAAGAGTGGGCATCACAATAATGACATCAGTGAAATCTGATGGGGCACAAGAGCCAACACAGTGCAATACTCCTAAAGTTGAGCAATTTGTAAAGTCACAAACTTTAAATCCGTCAAAGGAATAACCCATCGGCCCTATTTCCATGCACAGCGCAAGTCGGGTGCAAAGTCTAATCGAACTGTGTTGCATGAGTGGATTTGGCTTTTTTTATATATTTTCCTAGACTTTGCACATGGAGAATTTATTTGTCTGTTTTGTTCATTTGTCTGTTTGCTCGATCATTTGTTGATTTCCAAAAGATGGACAAGCATCAACAAGAAGAACTATAAGCGAGAGCAACTTTACACAAAGGAATTCATGTTGCGTAAGCTGACATAAGTGATAACTGGCACCACCATAAACATAGTAATAATATTTGCTATTGCACAATAACATTACAGTAAATGCTTGACTCGAGAGAGGTGCACCAAAGAGCTTTATACAAAAAAATTAACAACAAACACTTTATGTGTAGGCCCCAATTAATTTGACTTAGGTTCAAATAATCACTGCATTAGCAACTCCTCTACTGAGGTCAAGCATTCATTTAATTTGATAGTAAAATTGCAATGCAATTACCCAGACAGTTATTTTATGAAGACTGTAACAGCTTAAATGAAAGAACTCATTACATTTGGGGCCTGAGCCAGACATTTTCATTCACGACACAGTAAATCCAACAAACATTTTGGCAGAGGTCTGCATTTACTCATCGTAAATGTAGAGCACTATGAAGCCAGAACACAGTTGCTTTGGTACATTTCTCAGATAAAATTTGACATTTGCAGAACAGCAGGTGTTTCTCAAAACAATTTGTACAAATGGAAAAAATATCATGGGTACCCTGCAAAACCCATTTTTGTTCTCAAAATCCTTACAAATCCTTCTCAAAAATAAATAAACATGTCAGTGCTATCAGAGTGAGAAGTCATTGTGTTTGGATAACTGAGTCAAAATGCTTAGTCATGTCCTCATCATAGTATCCTCTGGATGTATGTTGTGGTCCAAATTAGGTTTTGATGACAAAGCTGTGATTGTTTTATTTGTACTTTGCCTTTACAGTTAGCAACAGACCACTTTTGTCAAAATGGATGAGCTCCTCAGCTCAAATCAAATTGTTGTTGTTTAAAATACTACAGGATGGAGCATAATACAGCAAATGAGTGAGTTTTTCAGCAAATAACTGAGGCTAGGTTACCCCCAAAAAAATATCCAAGAATAGCCAAATTCTTGAATGCCAAATCTTGACTATGCGGTGGTTCACTGAACTGTATATTTGCACCTTCTGCTATCTAGTGGAAGAGCATTGTTCTGCATGCTTTACATGTGGTAAATAAATTTTCAGGCCAATTAAGGAAACATTTCCTGTGGCCTTCCTGTTTCTCATGTCACATTGTTGTTCTGATTCAGTGCTCTAGTGTTTGGTCCAAACAAGACTCCGGATGTAATCTGTGTAATGTTAACTATGTACTGTCTCTGTGTCAATGCTGCCATCTATGGGCTAGTAGGAAAAAAAGTTACATCAGCTTGACTTGGACACAGGCCCCAATTGCTCAAGACAGAATTTATGCAATGGAAGCTAGTTGTAAAACATTTAGAATGTCTCCGTCAGGTGAGATACTCTCAGTAAAGCATTGCCAGCAGATGGAAATGAACACTTTAAATAAGGACAGATTTCTGAGGAAGATTAAATTATGGACAACGAGGCCATGGCATTAAAATGCAATGGGCCACACATGCACTCTAATAGGATGCAGCCCATGAGATTATACACTGTGTGCAGGTCCAGCAATATTTGGACTTGTAACATTTTTCTCTTTTTTTTTTCTTGACACGCCACAGAGTTAGTTTTAATTTGACTTTAACTTAAGACATTCCAGAAAAAGGATATAATGTTCAAAGTATTATCCCCTTTTTTTTCCATACTAAACTAAATGTCGCAAACTAGCAAGCAAAAAGGTCACATAAAATACACAGGTCAGTTTTTTTACACTGTTTTCCATTGGAAGAACTTTTCATTGTTCTGTCTGTACATCGCTCACATTGATGTACGTTACAAAGATAGCGTGAGTTACGGCACATGCTGTGGCATCTGTATGAAATGACATCTTTTGCTCTGTGTTTTATTGCGCAGGCTCTTTCAATGTGAACCTGCGCCCACCTGACGTCCTCTTCAAGGTGATCTTCTGGTTGGGCTACTTCAACAGCTGCCTAAATCCCATCATCTACCCTTGCTATAGCCGTGAGTTCAAAGTGGCCTTCATTCGCATCCTGCGGTGCCAGTGTCATCAGCGCAAACGTCCCAGGTGGACTTCATATAATTACCGTTCCTCAACATTCAGCTCCTCCGGACATTCACGCAAAGGCTCCAATGATCAACCCCCCGGCTGCTTGAACGGCAGTCAGCGTACTTTGCCGTCCTCGGCCAGCCCGAGCCCCAGCTACCTCAGCAAGGGTCTACCATCGTGTCCCGAGGGCGAGGCATTGTACACCTGGACTCCAACTCCCTCTCCCAACATACTGCCTGGCAGCAACACAGATCGCCAGCAAGGTTGTCTCATCACAGCTGTTAAGGGAGGAGAAGTCGGGGAAGAGCCGACTATTGGAGTTTTTTCTTTCTCCTTTGGTAAGGACAAAGATAAGGGAGGAGTTGCAAAAGATCGTACGGTGCCATCTTACGATGTGTGACTGCATCCACTATAGATGATGTTTATTTATCTGTCTTTGAAAGGGAATGGTTCTCTCTGGCCTACACAAAATGTTCTAGCGCCTGCGATTTGTTTACTCTATAATTGGGGAGTATTGACACAATCAAGGACACGAGACAAGAGAGGAGGCTCGAGAAAATTAAAAAATAATCGGTTACAAGTTCCACTTCTTATTTGTAAAGCATGAATGTGACTTGACCGATGTACAGTAAAATGTGGAGAAATGTATTCATTTCAGGCTTTTGATTTGTTCATGTAATGTTGTGGAGTTAAAATATAACATGGTTTGTGCAATTGTGTACCTCATTCAAACAATTGATGTAAGAAACACGATATAACTCTGCAAACGACAACCACATAAATACTATTACAGGCTGTCACTGTATGTCATAGATATGACCCTCGGTATATACAACACACCCCTTATGAGTTGCGTGTCCATGGCAACACTAAGCTAGGAGGGGAAAGACAGCCACGCATTGCACTCCTCGTGTGAACGAAAAGAAAAGTAAATTCGGTCCACTAAAACCTGTTACAAAACCTTTAAATAATCAGACTGAAGACAAAGAGTAGTAACTATTTTGTAGCAAAGCATTATACTAGATCTAAAATGCAAAATGTATTATTGACTTTGATTCTTGTCAGCCTGTACTTGTTTTAAGAAACATTGCCAACTCAAATTTCCCTGTGTGGACGTGGCAGGACAGTGGGCCGAATGATTCGTAGTTCTGCCTCACAGTTCAAATGTCAGATCAGACCTTCCTGTCTGGGGGTGGTACGGTATGTTCATGACATGAAAGTGTGTCACTAAGGCGTTCACAAAAAACAATGCTGTCATGTCTTTTATAGTTTAAGGTTGTGAGAAACACCTAAAATGACTCATATAATGACTCAATGTCTCATATATTTCAAAGTAATATTATCATAATCAAAGGAACATTGCAGAAAGCAATGGAATTTGTGATTGATTTGGTTTCTCCTTTTGTATGGAGTAGTCCTGTGCTTAATAATAAAGCAGAAAGTGTTGTATCAAGCCAAACAGGAGTGACGGAAAGTGGTGGCAGTTCGTGGTGTACCTCGCCTCTCCCCAAATTGGCATAGATCCCTTCACACACAACCCGAATGAGAACAATCGCTTGAGGACATGGAACACATGTGTATTTAGGTACCATGTTGATATATTTAGTTTACACTAATTCAAAATACTATGCCTTCACCAAGTAGGTGTGGGTAGTCCGTAAATTGTCCTCGATTTCAGCCCATAATAAAAAAAAACATTAATAATGGATGGAAAATGATTAACAATATGTGACTAGGAATTTTCAAAATTCCCCCAAATAGCAATAGGAGAATGTTTTTGCTGGAACCTGTGCCATTGTGGTGGAAGCAAAAACAATTGTCAGGACTGCTTATAGTTCCCAACATGGAACTGTTACCACTGTCCAAGATTACACACGACAAGGAGACTTTTGCATTTTTAAGATCCCCACATTCCCACCCGTAAGGTACAACAGTATGTTTTTACAGGAACTCTGGGCACACAAACCATGTAGCACCTGGACGAATTATCGTGTCTTTTGCAGGCTCCTATGCAAAAGTAATCAAATTTCAAGATGAACGAATGAAATTAGGGTACTTCTGTCGGGTTAAAAATGAGATTAATTGTAATTAGTAATCTGGTGAATGGCATAAGGATTGGTGTTTGGATGTGGCCAAATATCTCCATTGGGCAGCTCTGTGGTGTGTTCAGCACCCTGTGCCATCATTTCCAGGGTCAGCGTAGCGGGAGCGAGCATATCCCTCATGTGGTACGACTGAGTGAGGCGACGAAACGACGAAGCATCTGAGAGCGAGAGTTCGTCATTGTCGTAGAGGTCTTCCGTGAGGTCCTTGTGCTCTCTGCTCGATGCTTTCAGCTCATCGTGCAGATCTGACACAAGCTCCTTCACGTCTTTCACCAATGTGGAGCGTACTCCAAAGAGACAGAGCAGGAAAACCAGACCGGCACAGATCCCGGAGACGAAATACAGAGCCACTCGCTCAGGCACACCTGAAAAGGAAAGCAGGTATATCACAAATTACTGTTGACTACATGCAACTGTCAAATGAAATAAATAAGGAAGTAAACCACCAAAATTGAACCCAATTTGGTCTGAACGTAAGTACCTGCAGATGTTGCTGCACCACTGGGATTTTGAATTAGTTTTTTTTCCCCAAGTGTCTTAATATCTCATTCATATGACATGCTTTTGCAACATACCCTAAGGAGCACATTCCCTGACCTCTGGTGGTGGACATGCCTTAATGAACCACTGCTCAGCCCACACGCTTCCAGGGAGACAGTTCCCAAGGCTTTCCAGAAATCCAATAATTTTTGTATAAACAATTGAAAGGTCAGTGTTTCTTAACATAATATACTAAAAACACATCATCCTTTTATATTTGCTGTTGAATTATCACAAGGGATGGTGTATGACTGTGAGTGTGCAGGGATTATTTAATTATATTAACAAGTTAATATCAGATTTAAGTAGCGCCTTCTGAGGGTCACATCTTGATAATGAATCATCAATTTAATAATACTGTAACCCCCATTCCCCGACAGACACACGGCAAAAATCTGAGTCCTAAAAAATTAAACATTTGTTTACCTCTGTTAGAAACTTGGTGAGCAAGCCACATGCAGTAAAATGTGATGTTGAATCAGTCCCTGGTTTTTCATAAACAGCATACTAAATCAGATACCGAGAACACCACCTGATATGATAAATCAGTGCACACATACCCAACATTTTTTCTACCATCTCCATAAAGTTGGTTAGTAGCACATTTTGGGGCCTGTAGGTGGGGCCAGTGTACCATCCACCTGCAGGTGTAAAGGGGCCTAGGCTCAGACGCCAATCAAAGTGTGTGCTTCCAAAAACTTGAATGTGTGTGTAGTAGTGGTATAGCAGTTTACACTCACCATGTGTGTAGTCTGAAATCATGAAAGGATCTGTTGTGCCTCTTCCAACGTCTTCCAAAAGATACCTGGGCACTAGATAAATAATCTGTTTAGTCATGTGCTGTGAGAAAAAGGTTGGAAAACACTGATCCGTAAACACTTTTTGTCTTGGTGGAGGTAAAGCATCATGTGCAAGTATAAGTGACAAAAAGCATGTATTAAATGACAGTTGGCTTCTCACCACAAGTGTAGGACACTCGCAGGTGTTTCCTGGTGTCAGGGAAACACGGGTCCCCAAAGGTTTGAGTGTCAGCCAGCACTGAACAGTTTGCTCGACCGTGACATCGACGAGAAACCCTCCTCAGAGCGGATGCCGACAAACACTCTGAAATGCACAATTGTAGCGCTTTCACCAGTAGTTCGTACTTTAAGTCAAGTCAACCGAATATCAGAAGCATGAATCCACATTCACGACTTAAATGTTTCAAGAAAGTTGTATTATGTTTATTCCAGACTCTATTCTCTTCATTTGGTAGCATTTCTGTTAGCACACCACAGATTTCCAACGCAAGAGAAGTCAAACAATGAGCTCTGGTTCGTCGACGATACTATTAACACCGCTCGCTTTGTTGCACTGCAAGTGTTGCTGACCCATGTCCACCAATGAACCCCCTCCCTGAGGACAAAGTGGGCTTCCATGTAGCAGGTGTCCAAAGGTGGCTGAGTAGATGGCCAGTACGGTGTCATTTTTACACGCCAGCCTCAAGCGTTCATTCTCACACACCAGTCTCGTTCGGTGGTGCACTGAAATTACAGAAAGACACAGAGATTTCACGTAAAATCATTTGTAATATTACTTGTGTATTTGAAACAATCGCATTGCTTTAAGTTTGCTTAACTCAATGCTAACAATCGTGCAAAATGCCAAGCAACGGCATCAGTGTCAGGGTGTTATTATTCTTTAACATATTTAAACACAAATGATGGAGCAACACATATAGTAAGACATAACAATACTCACAGGCATATATTCTGTATCCTCTGTGAAAAATTGTCTAATATTGCAGCAGCTTACTGGATAGCTGTGATTTTGTCCACAAACTTGTATATTTGTATCGGTATTATAACCCCCCCCCCAGGTGGCCAAGGTGTGCACACAATGAGGAGCATCATATTATCAATTGAATTAATGCAGAAAATATTTTTAAGAGTATTTGAGTTTGCCAACTCGCCAGACAACGTTCCACTCATCCTCTCCATTTTCTTCTTACCTGGTCTGCACTTGTAGTACACTAAAAGGTACTTGCTGGTGAATGGGCAGGGGTCATGCCCAAACACGGGGCCAAGCACAGAAATTTGACAGGACCGCTCATCCTGACACTCTGCCAGCACTTTCTACATCAAATACCACAACACAAAATACAATCATTTTCCCATAACAGCAAATGTGCCTCATTACCACAACATTCACCTTGATAGCGACCGGAGAAGAACACTCTACGTCCTCGGTTAGATTTGTCTTCTGGCTGGGACACAAATAGTGTTGAGGAACGCGGCGTCCAAAGAAGGCTGATAAGACGGCCACAGACGTCCTGGCAGGACACTCAATGGTGAGTGTGTCTCCTTCGCAAGCATGGGCCGTGTGGTTCTTCAGAACATTGTGGAGATATACTATATACAGAATGTTGTATGACATAAGTACAGAATGTTAGAGCTCACTTCAGTAAAAATAATATTCGGGTTTTACTTAGGTTTGTGTCAGTTATGACATGAATTTATTGCATGAATCAGTTATTTACTATGAAAAACAAAAACACCATTTTTAAAACCCAGTCGCCAAATGGGTGGAGGTGAATCGTTGGGTGGAGCACTGAGATTTATTGGAACACACATGTAAGTATGCGCAACAAGTTGTGCGTGCATGTGTGTGTGCGTGTGTGTGTGTGCGTGTGTGTATTTTGGGTTGTACCAGGCACAAGCCCACAATGAACTATTATTAGGCGTCCCACAGCATGCAAACACACACACGCACACACACACAAACACACAATGCAACTTCTTCCACAAATAGACATATCACACCAATGCTCACAATACAATCACATAAAGTCATACCAAACAAAGGTAGGCTACAATTGTATTACTTTGGGAGAGCAAAGTCCACCTTCGTCTCTCCTGTTTAAACTCTACTTCTTTGTCAAAAGTCAAAGTCAAAGTCAAAGTCAGCTTTATTGTCAATCTCTCCACATGTCACAACACACAAAGAGACCGAAATTACGTTTTTCTCCATCCCACGGTGTAAGTTACTGATTAAACTTTCATCCACATTTTATGCTTGTGTGTTAAATTGGGGTGTGCGGGTGTGTGTGTGAAAATATGACTAAGTGAAATGAGAATGATGATTTTATGTCAAATGAATGTATATTATATTAACTAAGAATTTCTGACCCCATATGGTTGTTGTGTGGCTACTTGGTTAATATACATATAATGTACGGTGCATTGGGAGTTTTCTGCAAAATGGAATTTAAAAATAGCAATAACAAACTGTTATTGTTGAACAATAACAACATTTTATATCAAAGGATAAGAAAAAATAGGGCCAGTCATACAAATTCCATCCCCAATAATTTTTGCAATGTTATAACAAAAAAAAAAGGTTAACTCTGATTCTGCTTATCCCTGCATAAATTACATCCATTTTCTGCTTTCAACTTGTCAAACAATATACGGCCATAAGAGTACTTACAAGAGAAATCAGGGGCTGAATGGGCAGTGTTGATCCTCAAAGCCAAAAAACAGAGAAACCAGCCGAACCTCCTTCGCGCTGTCATTGTGCTCTCTTTTGTCGTAATCTCGTCTTGCCTTTCTGTTAATGGCCCTGCAGAGAGATCAGTGGGTCAATGAGGCCATTGTTTTTTTCGTAAGGTCATTTCACACTGAGAATTTAGCATTAGGAATGAAAACTTGCAGCACATACAGATACAACTCCTGATTGTGCTTTATGGATTAACAGAAGTAATGAGATACTATACTTCTATAATCACCTTAGATATGTTAAGATAATAAATTAAGATGAGATAAAGATACCTAAACAGCTCAGTGCCTAATGCAGACACAATTTATTCCAAGCATTATCTATATTGTTCTTTAGGATGTGTTGGCAACTGGAGTTTTTCTCAGCTAACTTTGAGGGATAGATATAGATATTCGTCTGCTGTTGCCTTCGTACACTTTTGTTTTTCGTTGTCATGGTGCTAATTCTGTTATTTGTCCGACAATTTAGTTTTATCTTGGGTGCAGGATTTATTTTTTTCTTCATGGTAAAAATCCAGTTTCTCTTGTTGCCAACCTAGAAGGTTCTGTTCGCCGAGATAAGGTATTTTTTTCAGGATGTTACTTCCAGTTGCTGTGTGTGCGCAGCAGAGATATGTGTGTGCCTCTGAACCAGAGAGCACCTTCCTATCATTTGGTCTATGAGAGAGAAAGGGGCGGGAGTGAAAGGTCATTTGGCGAGCTCCCGTATTTCCCGTTTCTCCACTGTTTCCAGGAAGACTCTGGAAATTCCGACTGGCTGAATATCCTTACAGCAATGCCAAAATCAGCACTTTTCGTTTACCATTTGTTTTGCTTTTCTTCCTCAAGCACATTGTTGCCATCATAACCAAACACTTGGCATGCTATACATTTGAATGGAATCATTTGTCACACAGTCGCTAATAAACACTCCCTGCATGGCAGCAGAGTAGGCATCATATTGATGGCTTATCTTTTCATTCAATATTTGCGGCAGGCCCTCATTATTGGACAAGTGAATTCCATTCTCTGTTACGTAACTCATAACTCTGTTACGAAGGGTCAAATTCTATTCGTCTAGCTATCCTAGAGCGGCATAATCCAGATAGCGGAAATTCTCCCTTCGAGTTCTGGCAGTGGATCATTCATTAATTTAAAGGATTTCTTACGAATTTCAATGTGATATATCCATATTTGTCACGCTCCCACAACGTGATAAAAACTCCTCAAATCATTAGTGAGGCAGATAAGCATAACTTAGTTAGCACTGGGTATTATTTAGTGTGTTTTTTTTCTTCAATTTCCTTGTAATGGGAGGAAGTGTTGAAGAAGGGAGTTTTGAATCCCATTTCCTCCATTTCTACAAAGGGATACCCACTTACAGTAAATCCCCAAAATGAGTATCGGTTTCCATTTATGTACGTAGTTCTATTGTAAAGGCACTGCCAGGCGATTCAATCATTGCAGAATGACATTTACTAATTTTGTCAGAATTTTTAAAAAGAAAATAATAACGAGTTTATATCATTATGCTTTTTTGTGGTTAAATTTAGATTACTATTTTAGCCCAATCTAACTCTCTTTAGGTTGGTAAATTCCCAAAATAGAAATGTGTTATGTTACTTTATGTTGAAATAAATAAATAAATAAATAAATAAATAAATAAATAAATAAATAAATAAATAAATAAATAAATAAATAAATAAATAAATAAATAAATAAATAAATAAATAAATAAATAAATAAATAAATAAATAAATAAATAAATAAATAAATAAATAAATAAATAAATAAATAACAGTGAGATAAATGAGAATAAATACGAAGTGTGTTCAATGCAGTCAAATGACTACAGCCTTTAGTTAGATTATTCTTCTTTGGCACAAATAATTACATACTAAGTGACTTGAGGTACCCCGTTGTAACCTTTTAGAACTGTATTCAAATAATAATTCAAGTAAAGTTTTTATTGAAGTTTCAATACATTTTAATGGGAATATTATTCCAGTAGTTCTTTATTTTTCTATACATACTCCATCTGTGCATAATGATAATACACATGCTTTTTGGGAATAAAACGTCCTCCTCCTTTTTGATGAAGGCCTGAGCATACTACGCTGTATTTTAATATTGGTCAATATAGTGACACTTGGAAGGTTAAAATGACACATATTTTTTAGGTGGTATTTGAAAACATTGGCAAACCTCTGCTTGACACACAATATTTCTTGTCTCCTCCTCATGTCCAATGATTTGTATTAAATGGTGAAATTATTCTACCCCATCCCGCCCTTACATGTCTCATCGTATTGGAATGTGAGTTGACCACAATAAAATGTGTGTTTTGAGTCACGGCTTTATCAACTCCTCAGTATTGCAATATGTGCATAAGTGGCTATTTTAAGCCGTCCTCAAAGATTTTATATGAGCGCGTACCCCGCCCCTTCTCTGGGTCCTCCCCCTCCACTGACTTGTCAACTGTGTTAAGGGAGATATATCCTCCAAACAACCAGCAGCCCTGAGGTGGCTCACACTCCTTTGACATATTTGCTTCCTCCTCTTTTTGCTCTGCTCTTTTGATTCATTTTTAAGGCTGATTCAACTTTGACGTGATCAAAAACCTTGCTTCTGGGGACAGGATGGCATTGCGACAACATTCAGAGAAGGAGCCGAGCATTGAGTTATTTGTTAAGGTCAGTATTTTCATTTTTGATTACAATTCCAACATTTGAAAAAAAATATTTTTAGGTTTCACGTGTTTTGTTTTTGTTTGGGAGAAAAGCTGTCTGCCAATAAGGAGATACTATTACTTTAAAAACGAAAATGGCCAGGAACAGAATCAAAATAATCAATCAAAGGACAACTCCTTTTGATTTGTTTGCATTCACACTTGATGTTTTCATGTTTGTATTCATCAGCTGAGCGGTGGCTTTTTTTTTTTTTTTTTATCAGAGAACAGGCACAGTCTTATCATGACCCAAGTGTTCAGAGAACATGCTGTGTGATGCATGGCCCCCAAAGCCTTATGCAGGCACACCCACCCAACCATGCACATGTAGTCAAGAAAACGGGTCCTTGTTTCTTAACAAACATCCATTTTCTATACCACCTAGTCATTCTACAGTCACGGGATGCCTGGGCTTGGGTGGGGTACATCCCCAGTAGGTTGTTCCTCCCCACAAAAAACAGCTAAAAAATGCCCAGGAGTTGTGAAATGTGCTTTCTTGGCTATGTGAGAGGAAAGGGAGGAACTGATGTTTTCTGGCTTTATTTGCCAATAGCAGAGTTATGGCGTGTCTTGAGAGTCTCGGCTTTTTAAAACACGACACAGGCACACACCCCTCCAGATAGTAAAATTGGGTCCAGGTTTATGAAGGGTTTATAAATACATACATACGTACATACATACGTACATACATACGTACATACATACAACCATACAACCATACAACCATACAACCATACAACCATACAACCATACAACCATACATACTACATACATACATACATACATACATACATACATACGTACATACATACGTACATACATACGTACATACATACGTACATACATACATACATACATACGTACATACATACGTACATACATACGTACATACATACATACGTACATACATACATACATACATACACAGCCAGGTATTTGAAATTGAAAAACAATGTGTATTAAATCAATGTATGACACGCTCTACTCTCTGAAATTATTTCACTGCGTTTTCACACTCGTAATAACTTTGAAAACTTTAATCAACTCCCCAAATCATAGAACACATCAGGTCTACAACAGTATTTTCTCACTTTCTAATTAATTCTGCAAACCCGACTGAGCCCCCCAGTAGGTTTGGTGCCTGGTCCCTGCTTTAAATAGCCTGTGTTGTCACATTGTGAGCACATGTTCACATCTTCCGCCGCAACACAATGCCTGCGTCCCACCTTCCAGCAAACACCCCACCCTACATGTGCCTTGGAAAGTTCACAAGCAGGAAAGAAATTAGTTTCGTTTTTCTTTGTGTGTACGGCAGGCCGGCCATGACGGTGAAAACGTGGGCAACTGCCCCTTCTGCCAGAGGCTCTTCATGGTGTTATGGCTGAAAGGAGTCAAGTTCACCGTGACCACTGTTGATATGAGAAAGTAAGCACTTCTCTTCCTGTCAGCGTTATGTCCTCAAAGACCCTCTATGTATCAAGAAAGAGGAAATGGGATGTTGTTTGTTTTACACCCTCAGAACACTTCACACCATCAGCATGTACGTATAAGAGGTCTTACTAACATTGTGCAAGTTTTATTATTGGTGGTGGAAAAACAGGATCAGGAAGCCTGTAATGGATGCTGATAATTGAGGGTTTCAGAACACATAACAGGTCCTAGTAATAAGGAGGCTACTCCAAATTCAGAGACAGGGATATTTTGTCTTTTTGTTATTATTTTTTAATACACCAAAGACCAATAAGTTGTTTTGGCAAATGTTGGTGTCTTTACTTTAGGAAGCCCGAGGAGCTGAAAGACCTGGCCCCCGGCACCAACCCACCTTTCCTGCTCTTCAACGGCACCCTCAAAACAGACTTTATCAAAATCGAGGAATTTCTCGAGCAAACGCTGGCCCCTCCCAGGTAATATACTCGACCATTTCATGATGTCCAATAGATGAGTTCTGGGCAGCATAATGTACCAGTGGTTAGCATGTCTGCCTTACAGTTCTGAGATTCAGGGTTCAAATGTCAGATACATCCTTCTTGTGCTAAGTTAGTACATTCTCCGCCTGCTTCTGTGGCAATTCCAAGTACACTCATTTCAGGCTTCTCTAGAAAGGCTGTCGGAGGGAATATGAGTGTGAATGGTTATTTGTATCTGCGATAGTGCACCCTAGTTTTATATACTTTATAGGCTTCTAATGATTTATAGGCCTTCAGTTTATCTTTGGAGGTAGGTGTAAATGTCTGGCCATTGCACGATGGGCAGTCCTGTGAGTGAGGGCGTAGGAGTCAGTATATAACGTCACATCAATCAGAGTCAATAAAGTAACATTGACAGTCGTGGAGAATAAGTTTACTCACATATTCACTCAAATGGACGCTTTTGGATGGCGTCCATTCCTACGTAAACAACTTGCTGAAATGTGCTCAACGGCATTTTCAAGCGAGCGCTGTGGACCTTTTTGCCTCCAGCTAAGCTGCACCGATGTCAAGTTGTTTACAAACTTTGAAGGGGCCTATATTGAAGAACAGCATTAATGTTCAAAGTGTTTTTATATACATTCGACCTAGTACGCTACTTTAGTTTAATGTTGTTCATTATGGTGGAACTTGGAGCACTCAGTATTTTTTTTGGATGGTACTATGGTGTAAATGTTTTTTTTTGAGAGCTTGTTATGTTATGTTGTTATTTTCTGGTTTGAAAAACAAGGCGATCTCAAATCACCAGGAAGAGAAAACGTTGAATAGGAAAGTTGATTAGTGCGCTGGATTCAACAAGTAGTGTTCATACCATTGTTATCGTTGGAAAGATATCTCTTATGGTATATTTCTCAATTACATTGTTCCTAATGAAGTGTCCCAGAATGAGTGCATGAAACAATAAATGAGAAACGTGTTGAAAGACAAATGTCCTCCCTTTGCAGGTATCCTCACCTCAGCCCTCTAAATAAAGAGTCCTTTAACGTGGGTGCTGACATTTTTGCAAAGTTTTCCGCCTTCATCAAGAACACACCAAACAATGCCTGTGAGTCGAAGTTGAGTTGAAGTTTTATCAGATAGAGATGAAAAAAATCCAAACAAAACTCTATGTTTGAACTTACAGTTCAGGAGAAAAACCTCCTGCGGGAGTTTAAGCGTCTGGACGATTACCTAAACTCTCCCCTACCCGAGGAAATCGACCACAACTCAAGAGAGACCGTCAGTGTATCCAAGAGGACATTTCTGGACGGGGATCGCCTCACTTTAGCCGACTGCAACCTCCTCCCCAAACTGCACGTCATCAGGGTGAGACAGTCAGTTGGAAAAATGTTGCTTTATATCTGAAATATGAAAAATATTTTTGGCAAGCTATGCGGTTTATAATCTGATATATATTGTATTAGTCCCTAGTTTAGTAGAATTGCGTTTCAAAACTCCCCATCAAAGACAAAAATCTGCAAAGCAGCAACCTCCCATACCACACACACTCTATTCATAATATCAGTACAAATTATGCATGTGAATAGCAGTTAATGTTTTTGTCCAGTGGGATCCTCACGTTCTACACTGTAGTATCTGTGACTTTGAATGTGAACAGTTTTGTTAAAAGGGCTAACAATGTTTAATTTACTGTAGACATGCAGTTGTGTAACGTATACAAAATACTATACATTGCACTTCAACTTTTTTAAAGTTGTTCTGTCTTCTATACCCCAGCTCCTATTGCTCCACGATGCTGTAATAACGGCTCTGTGTGGGAAAGATGACCGCCATGAAATCCCTGCAAAATAGTGAAGAATCCATGATAGAAAATTAAATGGGAGATTTAGAAATCGGCAATATTGTGAACAAGTGATATGGCGAGAGAAGACCGTATAATTTACAATTATCAATGGGATTATCATGGCCTTGGTCAAAATGATGTGCATGGGAAATGGAAATTAAAATGTGTATTACGTCTCAGTATGTGGGTTGAGCGTGTTGTATTTTTCTGAATGATCTTTTGTTTTAATCCAGGTTGCCTCCAAGAAGTACTGCAGCTTTGACATCCCGGCCCATTTCACGGGTGTGTGGCGATACCTGCACAACGCCTACGAGCGGGAGGAGTTCAAACAGACGTGCCCGGCTGAAATCGAAATTGAGAAGGCTTACTTTGGAGTGGCCAGTAAGAGGAAATAAAATGGTCATGCATCATCTGTAGAGGGTGCTATGTGGTGCCAAAGATATTACAGCCATCAGTTATCTTAAGACAGGGATGGGGAACCTTTTGTTTTGTTTTTTTTGTTTTGGGGCTTTGTAAAACAGTTTCTAGAATCACCGTGTTTGGCTCATGTGCCGCTAATTTTTCACCACTGTCTTAAGATCTCAAATCACAGTACATACATGCTTCTTTTATTGCTTCTGACTGTTTTAGTCACCTACGAGACTAATTGTGCAATTGACTGTTTACTATAGTTTGTGTTTATAGTGTACATACGGACAGTATATTTTCAATGATTATTAGTAACAGCAGCCCCCTTCAAAACTGTTCTTTTTTTATGCAGAAAATCTTCTACTCCTGTCTGTTTTATTCTGTACTAACATAATGGACATGATGGAAATGTACCACATTCATAAAAAAATAAAACAATCAAAGCGTGATTGTTATCTTAAATCTTATATTGTTCGACTATTGTGAAGTGCTCACACCTTGCCTTTTTTTTTCCATTAGACAATTTTTACACTGTTGACACTTGCTAAAGACTTTTCACCTTTTGTGCCCTCCCGTGCCTGCGTGGGTTTCCTCCGGGTGCTCCGGTTCCCCAAGTCCGACCAGAAAGAAGAGACACATCCTCATTGTGGAGAGCTTTCTGCCTTAGACTTACCCTTTGACCAATGTGTTGAACCAGCGGTTCTTTATTTTCACTTTTTGGCAGTGAGTCATAGAATAAAGACGTGTTCCTCACTTCTTAAAAGGTAAGCCAGTGAACAGCCAATCGCTAACCTAAGTATACAACAATTTACCATGAACACTTATCTTCATTGACTCTGCCTGGCCACACATTTGAAAGCCCCATGCGATCAAAGTCACAAATATTGTAGGACAACATCAATAGCATCTCACATTTATTTTCTGTTGTTTACCAATGAAAAATCAATTGTAATCTGATTGCTCAATTAATCCCTAGGATAATCGATGGGTGATTGACCGATTCTAACAAATAAATATAAATGAATAAACTGATAGCTGCAGCTTTAGTAGAGATATCACAAATAATACAGACAACACTTGTCTAATACTTTATTCAGTCACAGAAAAGAAAATGTTATAACTTTAAAAAATAGATTTTCTTCATTCACTTGTGGAAGGTGTCTTGTGGTGGTGTCATCGCTGATATTTAATTGGTCACGCAGTACTTCCAGAAACATGCTGTTAAAGACACACAGAATTAGTCAAGGCAATTGGAACAAGGAAATGTTGCTTGTATTTGAACAAACAATGGTACTTAATGCCCTGATCATCACTACAGAATTGTCCTTATCTTAAGAATTTTGTCCGTGATGATACTGTTGTATTTGACCGATTTTGAACTAAAAGTATGCAGTTTATTGAAATTAAGGATGTTCTGCGGTACTGTCTGCTAAAAAAAAAATACTGTTGCAGGATGAAGCGTGTCAGAAAAGACAATTTGCATGCAGATGAACATCTGCATTGCTGAGTCAGCTCATTATTATTTATTGCATCAGTCATGGTTGTGAGATATTTGAAAAATTGTTTTCCTTTCCATCCATCTTAGGATGCTGCCTCGTGACTTGACCTCAGATAAGCGGAAGAAAATGGATGGATGGCTGAAAGAAAGGAAGAGGGCGGCCCAAAAAAAAATCATGGCAGAATTATCCAAGAGGAGGGGTGAACAGAGGTGAGAGGAAAACAGTTTGTATCAAAATTATGAAAGAAAACAAAAGGTTTCTCCACCCTGAGTGTGCATACCTAACAACAGCATGTATTTCCAGTCACCCATTAATTTTTATACAATAATATTTAACTATATTTACACCGGTCAACATTTCTTTGAGGCATTTCTTTTAACCAAAGATGCAAGAAAACTTCTAGATGTTTTTTTTCCTTTAGCACAGCAGGTTTTCACAACATAATAATAATATACGAACAAATATATAAAATGTAATATAATACTATATTTAGTAGTAATATTTATGAATTAAGAGATAGGTTAAGAGTTGGAACAGCAAACCCCATACATTGTATAGACAGATATATTTATCGCTACACCACTATTCTTCCTTTTGATCCAAGTAACCAAATATGGTAAAGTACTACACCTAAATAAAATGGAATCGTTTGGCTCACCTCTTTTTTTGGTTTTGGGCAAGCCTTGCGCTGACCTCGCAAAAGCTTGAGAGCGAAGCTTGTCGGATGCGGCCAGCTTCAAAACCACTGCCCTAAGACCTTCAATCTTCATGAACGAACACATACAAATATGATGGACACATGCAAGGAAAGTTTTATTTATTTAACATATACACAGATTTACCATGTCTGCATAGTTATCCTGCAGTGTTGAATCCTCTGGGCCTTCAACTGAAAACAGGATATTACACATTAATGTTTCATTGCCTCAACTGCTGATGTTTGCAATTAAATGCAATTAAAATGGTGCACACAAATACAGTATACATTCAACTAGTACCTTTGTTCCAGGATTGTCTTTGCTCATTGTGCTGCATCAATAAAGGATACAGATTATTCAATTCCATTTGTTCCCCTTCTGTATTGTAAGAGGCATTGTCTGACACAAGCTTCTGAAGAAAATCTGAGCAGAAATACAATTCATATTAGACAGAAACACGATTCATATCACATATCTTATACAGGAAATCAAAAATGTGGCATGCTTGTTCAGCCATTATAATTGGATCAAGCCACCGCCAATACTGTAGAAAAGAATATTTAAGCCCACATTTAGATCGACCTGTAGCATTGATTTGTGGAAAAAGATGTAAAAAAGATAAAATACCAAAGCCTTAAACGGAAAAAGAAACCGAAGTAGCTCTAACAAAAAGTGCACAATATTTTTTTCAAGCTAAAATAAAATTAAATACCATTCAATTGAAAACGAATAGAAAAATGAAGACAAAAAGTGAGCAAACAAAATAAAGTTTCAAAGTGTCAAAAAGACAATAGTTTTATTTTTTTCGATAAAATAAAGGGGAATACGTTTTTTATTTCTCCTTTTTAATAGTGATGCATTCACTTATTATAGCATAAAAAGGCAAAAAGTAGCTTTTACATGGAGAGGTCAACAAGAAAATAAAGGACAGATTATTTTCGAGATTTTACCAGGTTAAAAAAAAATAAAAATGAACAATGAGAAATTGATCTTACCTGACTGTGTGTCCAGGTTGGAGTCAGGATAGAGAGGTAGTGCATGTGTCCATCTTGTAACAAGGAGGTAAAGTACAGCTAGAAGCAGCATGGTGACTTTGTCTGCAGTTGGCCAAGTTGCTACCAGCTTGGCAAAGGACTTCACTTATATATCCGCACGCCAGACATCCATCACAAGTGATCAATACATTATCATCAGAGCCAGCATTGCACCTTAATGGATTTTGGCGTCATAGACACCATTTAGGGGAAGCCTGTCAAGTCAGCTGCGGACTATCTGTGCTTGTTCAGGGGAGCCTAACAAATGTTTGCCCTTCCTCACTAATAACGCATGGCTGTCAGGCAAACCCGCCATGCTTTATGTGCCCCAAGTCCACATCGAGTGTCCTCAAAAGCATCATCGCTCACTCAAGTCAGATGTTTCCAAACTGACGTCATCGCAAGATCAGACGTCATTTTCTGTTAAATGACCCAACCAACAATTGTCTACTTCAGCAAATAAGTCAATTAAGGCACGGCTAGGATTTCAATCAGGCCAGCTAGGATTTGTTGTTACAGTAGGATTTTACATCAGGGTTTCAAACCAGGGTTAAGGTTGGAAAAAAGGTTTGAAATGAAAATAAAGTTAGGGTTTTGAATCCGGTTTGGGATTTATGTGTGTGTATATATATATATAATCATCAGACTTGATTTATTTATAATTGACATGCTCCTTTTTTGTTTTGTTTTCTTTTCGTTTGTTTGTTTTTTGTTTTATGGATCTATATTCCCTCTAATACATTTATATATATATATATACATAAAATATGAGTTTGTAAAATGCCTTAATTCAGGAATATACTGAGATAAATGTGGAAAAAATGTGATTTTTTTGGAATGTTGATTGGATGATCAAAATTTTTTGAATTTCAAATTGGAAAATGTGAATGTTGAATGTGCCACTGGGAATAAATAGTGACTTCGGTATTGAAGGGTGCTGAAATTTTAGAAAAAGTCGTAATTTTATTTTCACACACCTATCAATAATTTTTTTAATATGTTGGATAAAATTATAGATTTGAATGCCGTGCGTGCGCTATGACATCATTAATCACGTGTCAAGCCAGACCTTCAGCAATCACACGTGACCCGAGAGGCGGAAGTGGGTAAAATGGGGTGGTGCACATATTAAATCTACAAGTGGCTGCAACATACCTGGCCATTGTTGCCAGTCTCGGCAATCTGGAGAGGTCAGACTTGATAGACTAGTCTGAGAAACGTCAGGTGTAGCCGTGTTGTCGCTTTTGCTGGACGTATAGTAAGGCATTGTAAGTTGTTTACGTTGACAGTCTGCTAACTGTTAGCTTCTGGGCTACGGGGATTTGGCGTTTCTAAATTGTGCATTTACTTTTTCAAACAAACAATGGCTCATTTAGACGTTTATAGTAAATATCCGACCCTGACTGAGCTGTGCAAATCTACGTCAATACTTAAATGCGTTTTGTAACAGTCGTTGTGTAGCACCTTAAGATATTTAAAGCTGCTTTATCTAATTTGTCCACGCTAAGAGGACGACGTGACAGATCCCTTTTTACACTAGGGACATGAACCTTTTTTTCTCTCTTCCAATATGACACGTGTCACTGGAGAGAGTTGGAATAAACTAACTAAAACTGGTTAAAATGTGTCAATAAGAACTAAGGAACTTATGACACATTCAATCACTAGTTCAATCATAGTGGGAGTTCAGTTTTTTCAGTGACTAGCTGGTGAAAGAAAAATAAATGGGCAAATTCACTAATCGTGAACCACAAATATGCAGGAGGATTACTATACACCAAGCTTTCAGTGAGCTCCACCCATTACAGCAAGGTAGCATGTTTTATTTGGTGATAGAGAAGGGAAATCTGCAGGATCGCAACCCTCGAAGACCAGAGTTTGATACATGTCTTATAATTAAACATCTGTGAAAGTACCCACTCAGTCTTCTTGTTCTTCTTCCGCAGTCCTTTCGAGATGTGGTCCGAAGGAGGCTCATTTGTCAAAGGGGTGGCTCTAGGAGGCGTCTTCTACCTGTTGCTCTCGCTCTTGGGTGACTTCAGCCTAAGTTCTGAGCCTGTCTCAGAGTACCATCACCACCATCACGTCCAGGCGCAGAGTAACGATAAACTGAAGCAACTCTCTGAGTCCCAGATGCAGGAGTTGAAAGATCAAGTCCGTGTCTATTGTGTCATCATGGTCCAGCCGAAGATTCTGGTCCATTGGGCTGCTGCCGTGGGCACCTGGAGCAAACACTGCGACGAAGCCGTCTTTTACACCTCTGAGTCATCCAAGGCCCTCGAGGCGGTCGACCTGCACGAAACAGATGGTTGGGCGAGGTTCTGTAAAGCTCTGAAGCATGCTTACGAGAATGCCGGGAACCTGCGCTGGTTCTTTGTGGCGCAGCCCACAACCTTCGCCATCATCGAGAACCTCAAGTACCTGCTGCTCACCAAGGACCCCAACGAGCCCTTCTACATGGGCAACGCCATGAGGTCCGGGGAATTGGAGTACGTCGCGTACGAAAGCGGGATCGTCCTCAGCTATGAGGCTCTGAAAAGGTTTGTACGCGTGCTGGATGACAGCGACAAGTGTCCCATCCAGGTGAACCGGCTGTGGAAGCTGAGCGAAGACAAGCAGCTGGCCGTCTGCCTCAAATACATGGGCGTGTTTGCCGAACACGGCGAGGATGCCCAAGGCATGGGCCTGTTCAACGGTAAGAGTGTGGATGCACTGATAAAGGACAGCATGAAGAACAACCCCCAAAACGTGGTGGAAAGCTGCTGCCCCGACTTGGCTGTAACATTCAACGGCATGACCCCAAACCAGATGCAGGTGATGATGTATGGTGTCTACCGGCTTCGTCCATATGGCCATGATTTCCACGACTTGCTCATGTTTGACCCGCCAGAAGGTTCGGACAATGACTAACATCCACTGGGTGCACCTGGCTTTTTTTATACTAGCCGCTTGAGTGGGAAGATGGCTTTCAACTGGATCTTCACTGGTGGACATCTTGTTTTTGCCAGTTTTGTACCTTTTGCATCCTGTGGCGGAGATAAAAATGGGCAGTGGTCACTGTCGTTTGAAAGCAAAGCTGGGAACTGTTAATGTGACACGGTTGACCTGGAAATGTCATCATGTCGGTCAATAGCGGTTCTTTTTTTTTTTTATAAATCAGATTGTCTTTGTGAGGTCCTTTAGCTGCATTACACAGACACACCAACTTGAGATACGAAACCGATTTTAAAGTCTGCTCTAGATTTACAATGTAAGGGAAGGGTACGCTGGGAAAAAAAATCACTTGCACTTAATCCAACCTGCCATGCAATTTTGAAAAAAAAAAAGTTAAAAAAAAATCCTTTTTTTTTATGTTAATGGGGTTTTATGAAAAAATATGTAATTGTTAAAAGCTTGAAGATTCACTGTACCAATTACAGACTGAATTTGGCTGTGTGGAAGTCAAATGATGATATACAATATATGAATAATCTTGCACTTGACACTGACAAGAAATGTGAATAAAATAAAATGGAAGTGGGTTCCATGTGCTGTCAATGATTAAGAAAATTACATTCAAAACCATTACCAATCTTCAGTGGCTGCGTTGTAATCATTGTGGCCAATTCCCCATCTCTGTAGTGCTTGTTTTGTATTTTACTGCTCTTGCTCAAATTAAGCTTTATGATCAAATAAATGAGGTAAATTTGACAGAACAGTGTTAACATTGCCAAATTTGAACGATAAAAGAAGGCCTTAGAAATGTTCTCCTGAGTTATGTGTGTTAGCTAAATCTCCATTTCACTCAACTATATTATCGAATCTGGATCATACATCTTTCTTATGTCTACCGTACACCTACGGCCTCCTGTGGCCAGACATTGTCCCACCGGGATATCACTGGGCTCCTCCGTGCAGCAATAAGATCATCTTGAACATGCAGTCCGCACTCAGGTAGTCAAGTTGCACATCCAACTGTCTATATGCGTGTGCCCTAAAGTGGCAATTTTCACAAACAAGCCAATGGGAATTTTTTTGTGGCGCAGGGATAGCTAACTGCATGTTGCAATTGCATCATTGAACTGCTGATCCAAAAGGCGATCAAGTTCTTATATAGTGAGGGAGGTTGTCTCATGCCAAGGCCAAAGTATATTGTTACTGGGCCCCCTTTTAGTCACATAAAATAACACAGGAAAACTGTAATGGTCGAAAATGCTAAAACCGTACCTCCAGAATTTAGTACTACAGTACATAGTTCATTCGTCTTGGCTTGTTTTTACCAATTAATCTTGAGTTCAAACATCATTTAGAAATAAAGCTTTGAATTCACTTGACAGGGTCTTTGAAATAAGATGTTTGTGCATTTTAGAGTAGAGTTGGCAAACCATAAGGGTTGGATGATTTGGATGACGTCTCAGTCATTGTGCAAACATCCTGCTTCACATCTAACAGATGCAGTGAGAAGAGACGAGTTCAAATGGAGAGATTTCTTTTAATTGGTGCACAATGTATTCATTTTGGCAGGAAGCTTGAGTGGTGAATTATTTATACGTTTTCATGTGCCACAGTCCGTCGTTCAGATAGTGAACATTCTCGATGCCAATGCCCTTGTTGACTTTTTCTCTGTTAGAAAAGACAAATGATAGTTGTCATCAGTGTCATGACTGTCTACAGCTTTGATGAATGCACTTTGATGCTTACATGCTCTCTGCAGACAACTTCATGACGCCAACGCACAGTGCGTGTTGTTTGCCTTCTGCCATAATGGCCTACAAATTCTTGTTAAGGACAACATGCGCTGCAAAAAAAGTCACTTTGAGGGTAAATTTTGTTTTCAATGTTTGGTCTTATTTTAGGAGAGGAGACCTTTTTGCACTTCTTTGGAATAAACATTATTATAATTTATGTTAAGTTAAAATTAAAGTCTGACAATAACGAAACAATATTCTCAGTACAGGTACTTGTGCGAAGTTTGTCAGATGAAATGCGGAAATGATCAGCAAGGCAAGCATTGTATGATATGTCTACTGGCAGAACACTTGACAAAACGATGGTGACGCTCTGATTGGCATTTCCATCTAACAGCACAGTCTAAAATATTTGTCTAGTTCACCATTTACCCACTATATAGGCTATACAACATGATTGTTTACTGATGGATTGGAATTTTGTTGCAGTATTGATACCAAAGTATGTAACGCAGGCATATAGGCAAAGTCCTAATTTAGATATTGTCACAAGTTGACAACACTATGTACAAATAGAGACCTCCTCCCCTAATACACACCTCTTACAGTTGAGTAAAGAAATGCTCCCACCCACTGCATGAGCAGATATGGCAAAGTATTTATGTAAGGTTTAGCTACTTTAGGCCATGCAAACCTAAAATAGATAAGGATACAACTACTGTGTCTGATTCAGCCGGGTAGAGTTTGGCGCCCGGTGACGTCAGTCCAGGACACATGATGTTGGCGCCACTTAGGACATATTTGATGGCACCTTTGTCTACTTGCTGGTGAGGAAGAATAAAGGGATCTGTGAGGAGATAAGAAGGCTTGTTACCAGAAATGAATTTAATACATCATCTAGGACTGGAAAATGTGTCCTTAACAATAAAATGTTTTTTTTTCCCATCAAAACAATCATGCTTTTCGCCAGTGCTTTCAGAAAATGCAAGTAACAATGACATTATTGAAAACGTGTTTTTCCCCCACAAATGTATTTCTACAGGATTTGTGAGGAAGACATTCCCTTTAACATTTATTATTTTCTATAGGCTTAAATGTTGCCTGGCCAGAAGCAATTACTTGTGTAGATAAAGGATGTGGTCAACCACTTTTGGTTATCTTGTTAGCATGGTTTTAAAAAGGCACGGTTTCAAAAGAACCAAAACTTTCCATCTGTGCTTACGGGTGTTTTTCTTTTCTTTTTACAAATATTATGGAGTCTAAACGTCTTACATTTATGCAACAGTCTCAGGGTGGGATAAAAGGGGCCTTCTCGCTGTCTGAAGAAGAGCAACTCTCCGTTCACGGTCAAGATTTCAATGTGTTCATGACTGAAAGGTGAATAACACAGATGAGTTGACAGATTCAGTGCTCAGAAATCCAAAGGATGTAAATGAGAAAAATCGTACCATCGCACTATTTTGACAGGGTCCTTCTTTGGCATGATGTGATTAAGCCATATCTCGATGTCAGGAAACTGATCCACTAGCTGGTTCTTTATCCCTTTGATGACGGATGTTTTTAACTGTATACAGTTTGACACATTCTCCTTCTCGTCGAATCTGAAGCGGGGATCACAAGAGTTTTTGTTCTAAACGAGCACAAGACAATACAGCAATCGTGGACAACGGCAAACAATATCCGTTAGCTTACAAGACCTTTGTCGCGTCGTCCAAATATATACATATATTTATAAATATAATATGTAAGGAACGGCTATGAAAAACGACAAGAAAACACCTGCCACCCAAGCCTAGTTTGCTAGGTCTGCTAGCGTTAGCCCTCTTATCAAAATAGGCACGTACTTTTTGAACATCGTTGGTGGTCGTCTTTCCTTGCGTTCCCTGAGTGGGTCAAAGCCTTATTTTCCACTCACTGAAACAGATATGGTATTTGAAACGCAAGTAGGGAACACTATAATTAAAAAATAATGTCAAGTTTAAGCAACTTGCACGCTTATTTTTGCGACGACCGAAAAGCAGTGCAACGACTTGCGTTATTTTTACGACAGTTACCCCACATAAACCAACGCGGTGGAGCAGCTCGGGTCACCACCATACCATGCCTTTATGACGGCCATGTTAGCAGGGGCGAATTTCCCATGAAAGGAAATGAATGAACACTGTCAAAAGGTCGTAACTTGCAAATTTCTCAACCAATTTTTAGGACCTTCACTTGCGTGTCAACTGTAGTACAGAACATTTGGCAAAAAGTATATTTAAAAAAATAAAAAAATATTTTACCTTTGGACTGTTATTCCTGGTTTCTACCATCCATCCATCCGTCCGTCCATCCATCCGTCCATCCATCCATCCGTCCATCCATCCATCCATCCATCCATCCATCCATCCATCCATCCATCCATCCATCCATCCATCCATCCATCCATCCATCCATCCATCCATCCATCCAATCAACTTAAAAACGTTGAGTTGCGACCCTTGTGATGATAAGCGCTTGTAGTGGGGTTAGGATTAGTTAAAACAGGGGTCACCAAACTACGGCCCGCCGGCCGGATACAGATCGAGCTAAACGGACCAACACCTCGGATCTCGCCTAAGAATTGCCACAACAAATTTTACTCCAGACTATGACGCACTAGCAAACTTTAACAAAAAAGACAGCGGTGTCTACAAGCCTACTGGAACCTACAAAAGGATTATAAGGAAGGAACACAAGAACTTTAAGAGACTGCTCATATGTGTCAGAGAGATTCTGCTCTGACAACTGAGCTGAACTTTTATCTGTTAAGATTGTGCATGGCACAACAGAAAGTTAATGCTCCATGGCTTTCTTTTCTATGAAGAACCCAGAGAGAGTTATTTAGTTATTATTTATTTCCTGTTTTTTCTGTGAAGAACTCAGAGAGGGTTATTTAGGTATTATTTATTTCATTAATAGTGTTATTATTTGTTTACTGGCTTTTTTTTCTGTAAAGAACCTGGAAAGGGTTATTAAATAACCGTTATTTGGTTATGTCTGGCTTTCTGGAAAACAATAAAAAAAATTAAGCTCCCCTACGATCGTCACACTTTTTCTGTTACAAACTGACGCCGGCCCCCCATCAGAGAAGGGAAAAGTTATGTGGCCCTCACAGGAAAAAGTTTGGGGACCCCTGAGTTAAGAGCACTCCATCGTAAACAGTACGTGTCAAATGGCGCCACCTTGTGGGTAAACAGCCAAAAGGGGGTGGAACACGTTGGTGCAAAAAGTACTTTTGTACAAAGTACTTCCGGTCGGGTCACTGAGTAGTTTTTCTGAGCCGTTTTTCTCATTGTTACCAGTGGCTTCTTTCCTCCTGCGTGAAACCACTCGTCTCCCAACTTTAGTCCTTTCATAGGTGTTCTTTTTGACGGGCTCCTTTTGTCAGGTGTTGTTCGTCGGAGGACTCGACAACGCGTTTCAAGACGAGAAGAGGAAGCAATAGGCCACCATCTTTCTTTCGGATGCCAGCAGCAATAACAAGAAAGAGAGCAGGCTAGCTGCTAGTGGATCTTGTACCGGGACAATTTACACTCTCCCATCTTTCTCCTCCGCGGGATAAGGAAAGCAAGCTGAGGACGGATTCGCGTGGAGCTCTAGATACGGTCGTCAACGTTGAGCTCGTCCTTCTCGCTTGCTTTGGGAAGTTTCTGATCAGAAGACTGGCTGCTAAGATTTAGTATTCCCCGTTCTTTCATGTTTCCAACAGGTTTATCTTCCCCTAACCCCCCACCACCGCCAACCCAAGAGGCAAGAGCAGCGGCTACTAATGTCAAAAACGACAGTGGCAACATTATATCTTCGAAGAAGAGGAAAATAAACGGCTCCGAGAGGGAAGAGACCAGCGACACCATCTCCCCTTCGCCTCCCAAGACCCTCACTTCCTCCTCGTCGCCGGTGCACATCCAGAAGAAGTTGCGCTTCGAGGACTCCGTGGACTTCATTGGGCTGGATGTGAAAATGGCCGAGGAGGCTGCTGCTGCTTCGTGCTCCAACAACAAAAGCAAAGCTGTGCTCCTGGCCGCCGGCGTGGGGGGCCACCATGCCAACGGACTGACCAAGAGCGTGGCGAGCTCCGGGACCTTCTCCAACAGCAAGCCCGGCGCCGCCAAGAAGCTAGTCATCAAGAATTTCAAAGGTACTCCTAAATAATAGACATTATAATGCCACACTGCACACCATTTGCGCAAAAATAAAACACAAGACTAACGCCTTCTTGGAAAGGATTTAAAAAATACTTACATATGCCACAAGATGGCGACAAAACAAGAGATGATCATAAAGCATCAACACCGTGTCCCTGTCTGAATACTCGAACTTCCACCCAGCGATGCTCCCCTATCATTGCCAGCATTTGCAGATGAAATAGAAACACTACAGCTGTGTAAGAGCAGTTCTGCAATTCCATTAACCTTCATCCACCTTATTCCCCAAGGCTGTGTTATGGAAGCAAATATATGTGTGACGTTCCATAAGACACTGGAAATAGGAGAGAGCCATTTGTTTTACAGTAGCTTTCGTTGCATGGATCAAATTGTTTGAAGTCAGCAATCATAATTCCCCACACCATTTAAAAAGTGTCTTGCACAGCTTTGGAACTTGTGACACTAATGTTTCAAAACCTGTAATGTTTTGAACTTGCACTCTGGACGAGGAGAGTATGTTGTTGTCATAATTGGTTACAGTGATACCTCTGGGTGAGGCGCATTGAAGAATTAAGCCGCAATCCCATTTAGCAGCGAATAATTGCGAATGTTGTATTCTTGTCAGGTTCCTTCAAGGTTGCAAATGTTCACCACACCGTCGGCCGACATTTGCCTTTTACTCACTTGTCACAAGGGAATTTTGAAATTCCCCACTCAGTGACATTTCTTTTTTTTATATATAAATTCCTTACCTGGATGTCAATGAAGCGATGGGATGGATTCTAGGCTATAGGCTATTTTTTTTTTTATAAATGTCATGCGGTCGACTAGTAGTAGCTTACTTTGGTGACGCCCCTGACCACGGTTGCTGTAATGCTGAAACCTTGTAATTTACTAGTCGTACTGAAACGTACTGAAACATTTTGGCAGAGCGCTGTGTACAACTAGTACGGAATCAACAAATTCATCAATTGATCCATACATAAGGCGCTCTGCATTATAAGGCGCACTGTGTTTTTTTTTTTAAGTAAATTATAAGCTTTTAAGTGCTCCCTATAGCGCGGAAAATACGGTAGTCATGCCGGGAGAGTGAGACACAAAGGTGACGTAATTGAAAGGTGACACACAAGTTCACGTTTTGGACACTACATGAATGTGTCAGGCGAGCTAACCCAATACCCCACAAATCAAAATAATATAGCCAATAGAGGGTTACGTCATACGGAAGACGTTTTTATTTTGCACTACAACATATACTGTTATATCATACAGGTCTAAATGACTATTCAGTCTTTAAATTATTCAGCTCAAACAAGCCACCTACATCTGAGGCACATCAGTATTAGCCTAAATCACATACAAGCACCAAGTTAAACGGGTGTGACATCACACATGGTCAAACAATACTGGTTGTTTGTACACAGTAGTTATTTTTAGTTTAGTGTCAAATTTGGTAATATATGTCTCATTGGACCTGCGACCATCTTGAGGATAAGCGGTTCAGAAAATGTTGGCATTACAATCCTGTGTTGTTCTGCACCCAGAAAAGCCCAAGTTGCCAGAGAACTACACACAGGAAACATGGCAGAAGCTGAAAGAGGCAGTGGAGGCCATTCAGAACAGCACATCCATCAAGTACAACCTGGAGGAGCTGTACCAGGTAGCGTGTCCTGCCTTACCACGCATCGCTTTCTCGTCTTTTCCCTCTGCCTAAACTTCACATGCTCCTCTTAACCCTTCTGCAGGCTGTTGAGAATCTGTGCTCCCACAAAATCTCTGCCAAGCTTTACAAACAGCTGAGGGCCGTGTGTGAAGATCACATCAAGGCCCAGATTGACCAATTCAGAGAATATCCTTTTTTTATTATTATATTTTCCGTGAGGCAGGTCTGTTAAATTCTATCATAAATATACTAACCTGTCAGTAACATTACGTTTGCCTTAACATCGTTCTCACGGGTGCCCTGGACAGTGTCCTCTTCCTGAAGAAAATAGACAAGTGCTGGCAGGATCACTGCAGACAAATGGTAGGTTTTAATGCTTTTGGGTGTTTTGTACTTGCTTTCTTACAATAGGTGGGTATTGTCATAACATTGAATTCAATTGCAGTAGGTAGAACACAACTGTTTTCCGATCAGAAATATCACTAGTGTTGTGTTGCACCAAGTACTGATACTAATACCTTATCGTAAATTTTAGGCGACAAAAATAATGTGACACCATCATTTCCAGAAGTTTTTTTAATGAGTGTGTATATAAAAGAATTTGGTTTATTTTGTGGAATGGCGGGATGCAAAATTGCTTGATGTATTTTAATCTGAATTTTCTTTTCTCCACAGATAATGATCAGGGGTATATTTTTATTTTTGGACCGTACCTATGTTTTACAAAACTCTATGCTGCCATCGATTTGGTGAGTTGTCTCCAACCTATTCTTTTCTATAAACTTCCAATGAATTTCTTGCTCATAAGCCTGCTCATCTTGCACAGGGACATGGGTCTGGAGCTCTTTAGGTTCTACATTATCAGCGACCTGAAGGTCCAGAGTAAAACTATCGATGGTATTCTGCTCCTCATCGAAAGGGAGCGTAACGGCGAGGCGATAGACCGCAGTCTGCTGAGAAGCCTATTGAGCATGCTCTCGGACTTGCAGGTAACTCAACTGTATAGCAATATTATACTGATGGCTCCCCTCTTTCCACCTGTTGACGAATGACTTAATTGAAAATGCTCTAATTCCAACAGATTTATCAAGACTCCTTTGAGCAGCGTTTTCTGGAGGAGACAAATCGCCTGTATGCTGCAGAAGGCCAGAGGCTGATGCAGGAGCGAGAGGTTAGCTATGCGATTATAGTGTTGTCAGTATGAAGAACTATTCAAATATGACACTAAACTGTCTTTTTTAAATTTGTGGCCAGGATGTTTATTTACCGTGGCGCAAATGGGTTGAGGGGGGGCTTCTACTGGGGCAGGATTACCTTATATAAAAATTATTGTTGAATAGTAATACACGTTACCAGTACATTTCAAATTATGTCAAGAGAAAATGCATCAAAATATGAAGGAATACTCTTCAAAATACTTCATTCAGTCTTTTACCACAAAAAATCGCTCTAGTAGACCACAAGAGTATTCTATTAAAAGTTGTAGTGATTATTTTGTAATATGAGATTCATCGTAGCTCATAGCTTGGCATGATCATCATCAATTGTCTTTTCTAGTTAGTTGAAAGAAATTGCAAGCATTTCCTTCATAACCCCCCCTGCTTTATGTGGTGTGTTAAACATTCATAGAATACTCTTTTAAATTTACAGTTTTCAAAAAAATTATTGTAGTACATCAATAGACAATTTTGTTAAAACTAATCATTTTTTTAATGGTTCAATTGTTATTTTAGATTTGACCACATCGTTGTCATTTTTAATTTTCTTTCCTCATTTGTTGAAGAAAAATCACTTAAAATCACATCGCAGCAAACCTAACTGATGGTCATTTTGACTCGAGTCAACAAAGATGGTTCCCTGCCTTGTTGACAGCTATTCAGTAAATCTCACTGCCTGCCTTGCCACCATATGCTTACAGGTACCCGAGTATTTGCACCATGTCAACAAACGCTTGGAGGAGGAGGCAGACCGAGTCATTACCTATTTAGACCAGAGCACACAGTGAGCGTTCCACTTCACTTTGTCTGTTCATTCTGATTAAATAAATCAAAATAAAAAATATGTCTAAATATTGCTTCTTTACATTGTAGAAAACCTCTTATTGCCACAGTGGAGAAGCAGCTGCTAGGCGAACATCTCACAGCAACTCTGCAGAAAGGTAAGCAGTCGCTGGAATGGGAAAACAATTACATGCCCCAATAGAGTACACCAGAAACAAATAATTTAAAATAAGACCTTATTCAGTTTATCATTGAAGAGGTTAGACAACCCAAGGTCATGATGTTTGGCACAGAGGGCGGTCCCAAACATAAATGCCTCACCAAACCCTGTATTGAGTTGGGTGATTAATTGATTTTATTTTAAGGTCATATCTCCCAGCTCTACTATTTACTATCTACTATTATTGTGACATTTTCCATCACACCACCCACCTTCATTTTGACTGAATGTGGATTTTTGCTCCAGGGCTGACACACCTGCTGGATGAAAATAGGATTCAGGATCTGTCTCTCCTCTATCAGCTCTTCAGCAGAGTGCGAAGTGGCGTTCAAGTCCTCCTGCAACACTGGATAGAGTACATAAAGGTACATGTAGTGGGAGACGCTATCTTCTTTGTTTTGAAAGTTTGAATCTCACAATGTGCTCCAAACACATCCTGCAGGCGTTTGGGAGCACAATCGTGATTAACCCTGAAAAAGACAAAACAATGGTGCAAGAGTTGCTAGACTTCAAAGACAAGGTGGACCATATCATCGATGTGTGCTTTATGAAAAATGAGAAGTTTGTGAACGCCATGAAGGAGGCTTTCGAAACATTCATCAACAAGCGGCCAAATAAGCCTGCAGAGCTCATAGGTGAGATAATCTGCATAGCTGAAGTCTTAAATGTCTTCTTCTTGTGTCTAAATGTCATTTATATTTCCAGCCAAACATGTGGATTCTAAACTGCGAGCTGGAAACAAAGAGGCAACAGATGAAGAATTGGAAAAGATGTTGGATAAGATAATGATTATATTTAGATTTATCTATGGTAATAATTAACGAGGTTTATAACAGTGGTGTTGTACTTTGTGGTCATGGCTGAGTATATATTTTGCTTTTGCTCTCTTTTAGGTAAAGACGTTTTTGAGGCCTTTTACAAGAAGGATCTGGCCAAGAGGTTACTTGTCGGAAAAAGTGCTTCTGTGGATGCTGAGAAGTCAATGTTGTCCAAATTAAAACATGGTAAAAAAAATACAAATAAAGCAAATGTTAAATGAAGTATTGAAAAAAGAGGAGGTTTGTATGGTTTGATTGACTCGATGTTTTCATTTTAGAGTGTGGGGCAGCATTCACCAGCAAACTGGAGGGGATGTTCAAAGATATGGAGCTTTCGAAAGACATTATGGTGCAGTTCAAACAGGTATGAAGGCACAAAAAATCCGTTGTTTCCTGTAGCTAATTAGCTGCCGTTCCCATTTTCAGAGAAAAGTGACAGGAAACGAATAGGTCAGATGGGTTCAGATGAGTGTTGCACACTGCAGATGTGTCACAAATACTACGTCATATCGACGTACAAAAGAGACCCTGGTTGAATTTGAAGAATACTTGACCAAAGCATGTTCATCTCCTGCCATGTCGTATGTCTTTCAGTATATGCAGTGCCAAAACATCCCCGGTAACATCGAACTGACTGTGAACATCCTCACGATGGGCTACTGGCCCACTTACATCCCCATGGAAGTGCATCTTCCTGCGGAGGTTAGCAAATATTTATATAATAGCTGTTACATAACTTGGCGCGTATGTAATAAATGCGTTGTCCTGAAATGCTGCTATTAAATGCGTCCAGATGGTGCGCCTGCAAGAAATCTTCAAGACCTTCTACCTGGGCAAACACAGCGGCAGAAAACTGCAGTGGCAGTCGACGCTTGGCCACTGTGTCTTAAAAGCTGAATTTAAAGAGGTGGGTACTTACTTTTTAGAATACAACAATGAGCCACTGCCTTTTTTCCCTCAACTTCAACCCCTGCCGCCTATACAAGAATTTGTCATTCAAAGTCCATTCATCTTCTATTTTTTTTTTTGAAGGGGTAAATACCTTTGCTGCATTACTACGAGATAATGAAATAGAGTGGATGCGACTATGTAACAAGTTGGCTCATTAGTTGAGTTTAGCTAGCCGCCACAGCAAGGATTTACTATTTGAAACACAAAAAGTCACAATAACTGACCAGGATTTTAGCTTTGGCCGCAATGCGACGTATGATTCTAGTTAGGGTAATTCATTTTAAACCAAAAACAAACGTCAGAATTTCATCCCATCAAATGAGCAGATGTCTGTCTTGTGTGCTTAAACAAGGAAATGGGAATATGCAGAAGAGTTTCTTGCCACATCTTTTTAAAAACACCAACATCTGTCAGTCATTCAGGTAACAGTGACATCATAGCTCTGCTTGGCCTACGTTTTAGAGGCACCTCAGAGGAGGTTCTGCAAAGCCGTTCCATTGTTAGTCCATCGCTCCCAAAAAATGTCAAAAGTGACCACTGAGGGCGGAGCAAGAACTTTTTGCTGTGGAACTAGTGCAATAGAAAAGACCAAATTCTCCGCTAGTCTGATGAACTTCCTCGTATGGTTGTATCAACTGTAATGTGTTTCTCACACCAGGGCAAAAAAGAGCTGCAGGTGTCACTTTTCCAAACTCTAGTGCTGCTGATGTTCAATGAAGGGGAGGAATTCACCCTGGAGGAGATTAAACTGGCGACAGGAATAGGTACGCTTGGTATAGCCAACCTCCCATTGCCACGTCGCTGTCATTGCGCACAACTAATCCCAGGTGTCATGTGGTCTACAGAAGACGGTGAGCTGCGTCGCACTCTGCAGTCACTGGCATGTGGCAAAGCGCGTGTCCTCACCAAAATCCCAAAAAGCAAAGATGTGGAAGATGGGGATAAGTTCTCCTGCAATGACGAATTCAAACACAGGCTTTTCCGCATCAAAATCAATCAGATCCAGATGAAAGAGACGGTACAGCTTTTGGGTCTCACGCTCACTGTCCTCACCGGGCATGTCAAGAGTGAACTTGCAAATGTTTGTGTTGCTTCAGGTGGAGGAGCAGGCCAGCACCACGGAAAGGGTCTTCCAGGATCGACAGTATCAGATTGATGCCGCCATCGTGCGCATCATGAAGATGAGAAAAACTCTGAGCCATAACCTTCTCATGTCAGAGGTGTACAACCAGCTCAAGTTCCCCGTCAAGGTGATGAAGCCTTTTAGATTTGAGGAAGAATGCTGCAAAGCAAACAGTAGTGCTTTTGTGGTTCATATGCACAAAATGATTTCACTGACTGTTCAGTTATCAGTAGCTTGCTGTTGGTCAATACTGAACATTCCAGCTTTTGTTATTCCTCCAGTCAGTCAGTCAGTCCACTATTGCACCGTGCTTTATTTACAGCCAATCCATCTAATTTAGGTGCATCGATACAATCAATTGAGATCCAACACAGAGGGATCTTGCTTTATAATTGAGTTCCATTACAACAACGCAACGTAATCCAAATTTGTAAGCAACAAGGCATGCACTTCAGACTATGAGTAAATTTCACTTCTACTTGGGGAACCCCTTTCTCTGATTGTCTGACAAGTTTAAGTTAAAAATGCCCGGCAATGTCTAGAGCACACCAAAATTTGGCAACATCAATGTGTGAGGGGGAAAAAATTAACTATGGTCTTGATTCTTTCGGTTCCTGTGATAGTTTTGGACAGTTAGTCCTCTGGGGGAAATCAGTACTGGCAAAAATGTTGATGCCTATGAAATTGATCCTCAAAGTTAAATAATGATTCTTTTGGTCATTTCGGGCGCTGTGTTTGTAGCATTGGGCCAAAAAAGAAACCGGTGGTTTTGATTAGCAGACCCCCATGAGGAACAGAGCAGCGACTTTGCAGCAAAAACAAGTTAATACAATGGTTACATTCTATTGTGCCAAAATATATTAGTGATAGTCAAGTCATCTGTGGCCGCCAATTCGATCAATGACAGACTCATTGAGCAGGGGGGTATTCCAGAAAGCAGGTAAAATACGTATGTTAAAGTTGGCCTGTTTTCGTCCAGATTTCCATCAAACTTATTTGACATATGTGCCAGCCCTGGACATGTTTTGCTTACACCATCAATAAACAACAATCAGAAATAAACACCGCTTGCCATCCCACTTAACAGAACTCATTTGGACTGACACATGAAACAGTATAGAGTCTATTTGGCAGTGGGTATTTCACATTAGGACCACCACTACAGCGACAATGGTAAACACATTTACACGAGTCCCTCAAGCTCTTCCACTGCAGTGTACTTATGTTGTGTAATACATTTCATATTTGCGCATACATTAACTGTGTGGTTCAAATCCTGTTCCTCCTCTTTGCTTCTCCATGCAGCCTGCTGACCTAAAGAAGAGGATAGAGTCTCTCATCGACAGAGACTATATGGAGCGTGACAAGGAGAATCCCAACCAGTACAACTATGTGGCTTAGAGAACAAACAAATAAAATTGAACAGTGAGAGAGAAAGAGGTACAGATGGTCATGAGTGATCCTCCGCCTCTATGAACCTTTTTGCCCCAGTGGATGTTAATATGTCATTGTCAAGCCAGCTACCGGCGAGCAGAATGGATTCCGCTCCACAGGATGTTCGTCAGGGGGTCCAAGATTCTGTGGACTGCGCCTGCATCAAGAATTTTGTCCATACTTCTCAGTGCCTCTGAGCTCACTGGACAAAGGATGCACACATAGACACGTTGCTGTTTTTTTTTTTCTTTCTTTCTTTTCCGTTTTTTTTTTTTTTCAAGCGACAGAAAATATTTATTTTCAAACTTAAGTTTCCTTGTCCACACATGCTCTTTGTTAGAGTCACTTTGTCCAATTATTTTCTTTAGTTTGGGGGGAACAGTTGGGGGTTCAGCACCTTGTAAATGCCGATCAGCCCCTATCAAATATGAGACTATTGGGCTACTTTACTCGGTGACTGTGTCAAATTCAAGTTGTCAAAACTGACACAAGACAGAAAAAAAGGAGCACTTCGATTTTCATGCTATATTTTGTATTTTTGTTTCGCTTTGGCTAGGCGACACGACATTTTAACCTGCTTACAATCCACAGACTCCCCTACCCCCAGTTTAAATGCCAAAAGCACATTTCATCGTCATTTTCAGCCTCTCACATTTTTCCCTCTTCGCCATGTTACGCACTAAAGAGTTCTGTTCGGCTTGCGGGAAGTGATGAGTGTTTTGGCGTACAACATGAAAGAATAAACATCTTTGTACAAACATGTTAGATTCTTTGCTTAAGATTAAAGTTACTTTCATGTAGAGGTTTGCAGTACTTCATTCGATTGCATGGTTTGAATTGATTGTGCAGAGACGGAAGAAGTTGGATTTGTTTGTTTTGGGGGATGCTTTTCATAACAGTCTTTTGGAGGTTTTGTTTTTGGAATCTGATGAAAGTTCCCCGGCCTTGTTTTAAAATGACAAAAGTGCAGTGAAAAATCCCTGACAGAGGCAATTATGGGAGGGAGTCCACACCTCCTGCCCTTGTGACCTGTGACCTCGTCATATGACTTTATATGTGACGTACAATCGTGCATTTCCTCATACTGACGGCAGTGCGTTCGCCAAGTCCCAAGTTCGGCACCGACTGCTCGGCTCTTGTTTTATTCACCGCCAAACAGCAGGACATCATGTTTCAATACGGAACGTTTGCGATTTTCTTCGTATTTGGATTTGGTAAGTTTTGTTAATTTGATGTGCATTTAGTAATGAAATGGCGGTAGATCGCAAATAGAATGTGCGAGCGTCGGCCTGGTGCTTTATTGAAACCGTGATGAACCATTTATTTAGCCACACACATTTTAAAACATTTATCTGCAAAACCTAAAATACAAGTAACAATCAAATGGCGATTGCGTCAACTCAGCTGACGTATTTAGCTGTAGCGCTAATTACGTCAACAACATCGCCACTCGAGTATCGCAGAAGACGCGTGAAGCTAAATTTACACGCCCTGGTGTATAAACACATTCATTTTGTATGGGCAAGGCAACACTATTTTCTAGCCAAACTATAATGTGACTGCAATGGTGAAATCTAGCTTTGCTGGTGTCACTTCGGTAGCGTCACAGTAGCGTAATGGCTGGCTAACGCTAGTTTTGTAAGCTAAAGTTTGCGTTAATGATTAAACCCCAGCTTGTCTAACCACCCTCAACTTCGCGTATGCAACAATGCAAACCGCACAACAGTATTTTTTATTATTATTACTGTGCGTGAAGTAAAATATAACAGTGCTCGTTTGTTAGCATGTTGGTGTTTAAATGGGGCAGCGACCTCATGAAGCGCTAACAGGCGAGAAAGTTACGTTAATTTTTGCAGTACAGACTCCAAAAAGATAATATTTCGCTTCGAAAAATGGTTCAAATGTTTGCTTTCGTTGTATAAAACGTATTTCTGTCGCGGTGAAGCTAATTTAGAACAGCATGTTCATTTTGGGCTCTCCTCGCTCACTGACGCCTATTCTCTTACCATTTAGCGTTATTGATCTTTACGTAATCCTTAGAATAGTCACGTCAATAAATAAGTGTGTTGGACTTTCTGCCACAATTCCCCGTGTTGCTATCTGTTTTGACTGATTTTGCAAAACCCACCTCTGTTCTGTGCTAATACAAACAAAACCGATCCAAAAGATTAGAGTCTTCTTTCACCAGAATCCTTTTTTTTCCTACTCTTTCCCTTTAGTAATCAGTAGTAGAACATGGGTTGGTCTCACCACAAACACCCGTTTCTGACCCAGAAGTGATGAAAATGAACTTTTTATGAAAATAAATGTCTACCTGAGCATTGATTTCTACGCTAATATTTTTGCTTTGGAGTTAGGTTTAGGGTTAAGCGTAACCTTGGGCTCGCTACTGGCGGATTCTGTTCAAAGTTGTGTTACTGCAAAGCAAAACATTTAAAAAAACAACACACATTTCGTCCAATAATGGTCAAGGGGCATTTTATTCACTCAACTGAGGGAGCTCAAGGCATACCTTTCTGATTGATTATAAATGCAGTTAGTTTGGTAAGGCATGACTGTAAATGTAGGGAAATTAGTGACATGCGTTTCAATTTCTCTTTACAGTGTCCCATCTGTCACTTGGGGCTGAGGTGAAGGTCATGGACAAGGATGACAAGTTGTGTCTTTACGCCAATGTCACGGCCAACTTCTCTGTGTTGTATGCGACGTCAGAGAACAAGGTAAGTTTGATGCCATTTTCTACTCTTGTTGCATAGCAACTCTCAAAAATGATGAGGTGTGTACTCCCCAAGATTCTTGCTTGTCAGCGGTTTACTTGTGTTTTCCTGGTGCACATCCTGTCACATGCACTGGTGAATTATTGGGCTGCAGCTGAAAGAACTGTAGGATTGCTGTTACCGTTGAACCTCTAAATTGGAACTCAATCAGTTTTGTGACACTGAATACAAAATGCTGTTTGTAAATGAAAAGGTGAAATGTCAAGTTAAAAAAAAAAAATCAATCGCCAAACTGCCTGGCCTTATTTACCAACGTACATGACCAGTTTCCTCACCCCATACCAGTGAGAATGAGACAAAAGAATTGCTAGAAAATAAGATAGACTAACTGTATTTCTGATAATTACATAGTGGTTGCAAACTTGGCGCATTGTCGTTTTTATGTCTGGCACTATTGTTTCTTTTCACAGCAGTCACAGAGTCAGTGGCTCGGCCAAACTCTGTTGACCACATGCAAAGATTTGTCATTGTAATTTATGAATGCATGTTTAACATTTAGGATTATTGGCACTGACTATTTTTTCAGAGCAGATCAGGGAGGGCAAAAAGCAATTTTAACACAAACCAGGATCATTTGCTCAGGATAATAGTCTAAAGACCTGGCCTTTGCTGACTTGGATCAGGAAGAGGAAAAATGCTCAAATTGTAGAAAGTGTGTACCCCGCTTTACTATTTATGCTACTTCTCACCACAGAGTGAGCTAGCCACGTTTGAGCTTCCCTCCGAAGTCACGTCTACCGGAAGCAAATGCAGCAACACGACTTCAACCCTGAAGCTCAACTTCGGAGCGGGACACTCCTGGAGCGTGAACTTCACTCTCAACGGGAACACATACCAGGCGGATTCCATCACGTTTTCCTACAACCTCAGCGACTCCACCATCTTCCCTAAATCTGCATTGAACGGTAATGTCGCCAATACACAAAGATGCGTGCTGGACACCTTGAGCAGTTGGGTGTTAGCAAATTAGCAACACGCCGCGTTTAGTGCTGGCTTGTTAATGACTCAAGTGCTCTATGGTGAGTGCAATTGACACACAGGAGGAACAAGAATCTAACAAACAGGTGACGTTTGGAAAGTGAACACGGATAACAGGGTTAGCTGATGTGAAAAGACAAAGGCGCATTTCAGAACTTAAAAAAGTAAGGATAAAATAATGTGCAATATGCCCATTCCTCTTGTACACCCGAAATCAAATTCCCTCTTGGTCTTTGTCAGAGCCCATCAGCAGGAGACAGTTTCAAACAGGGTTAGCACATTTGCCTCAGGGTTCTGGAGTTTCAATCTGGGTTTTGATCTTCTTTTGTACATGGTCTCCTCATGGTTGCTTGGGTTCTCGCCAATTATTTGGGTGTCTTCACACATCTAGAAACACGCATGATGGATGGGTTTACTGACGACCCTTGCCCAAACATAACTGGGCTGCAGTAGACCCACGTATATCAAATAGAAAATGGATGGGTGTCATGTAATCCTAATCAGATTAGATGAATGAACCACGTGAAAGATAATGATGGTTATTATTTCCTTGTGGACACTTGCAACAAGATGGCGAAAAGGCTATGACAAATGGTTTAAATGACAGAAATGTTTTTGGGTGCACATGAAACTTCAGAGATTTAAATAAAACAACTGGAACAAAAGCCTCATGGCTGCATAAGGCTTCACCTGGCCACTACAGGTGGCCCTTGGCCCTGTCCACCTGACAGACCAAATCTCCCAGAGAAAATGGCTCGTAGTGATGGACTGCGACACGTTCCGGCTTACTGTTTGCACATATTGGGGATACTCTGTGACCGTAGACTCTTTGTCAACCGAGGCTCCCCTTTTGTTTGTATGCAAGCAATTAAAAAGTCGATTTTTCATCATACATCTCCTCCTTCTGCCTTCAGACACCCTCTCTGTGGATGTAAGGCCTCAAATCACCGACGTAAGCATGGACACCTGCTACTCCTGCATGAGTGAAGAGACCATCAGGTCCGACTCAGTCAACCAGACCCTGTGGAACGTGCTCATCCAGGCGTTCATCAGCAACGGCACACAAAGCAAAAACCGTAAGGGTGGGCTCAACCTAATGTCAAAAGACATCCTCTTACGGACTGCACCTCCCTCTCTTCGCAGTGACCACCTGTTCGGCCGACCTGCCCACCACACCCACTGCCTCTCCCACCACAGTGGCTCCAGTGACGAACACCACCACCAGTATGCCCACTCCGCCAACAACCCCTGCCCCAACCCTCCCCACACCCACCACTGGGAGGTTCAACATCAAACCTGATGAGAACAGCACAGCGTGTCTGATGGCAAACTTCGCCTTGCGGATTGGCGTTGAGCTCGGCGAGGTGTGTGAGCCCCCCCCCCCCCCCAACACTTAATTTTTGAGATAGAATGTAGCCACTCTGATTTTCTTTTTGTCCTTTCTGCTTTAGAAGTATCAAGAGATGAACTTGGATCCCAACGGGACCACCGCGTCTGGATCGTGTGGCGTCAACACTAGTGAGCTGGTGTTGGTATCTAACACCTTGACTATCATGCTCACTTTCACCAATGTAAGTTCTCTTGCGGCATTGTCTGGTTTTGTGCCTCTTTGAGGCATCCTAGATTCACAAGGAAGCAACGGACTAAAGCTGTAAAGCAAAAGAGCCTTATGGACTATTTTTAACATGGAAATTAAGAACGACCTTTGGAATTACTTTACAATCATGAACGTGTGCAATGTTTTCAGGTAATTTAACAACTCGACATTACAAGTTACAGTTTATGGACGGTGTCCGTTACAGAGATAAAAAAAAAATATAGTTTCATTTCAAATACCGTTTCTTATGTACACGTGTAGTAGTTCTGTTTTTTTTTACTCTGTTTTATTGTTCGGCGAACGTGGTCTTGCTGTAATAAGGCGATTTCCATTGGGTTTGTATTTCAATGTTTGAGTCCAAAAAGATTTTTGTAAAGACTTTTAATTTTTGATAATTGTAGTTTATTCGTTTTCATGTTATTGATGATGTTATTCTCTAAATGCATCTTCAGCTCTGGTTTTAGTTATTAGTGTTGGTGTACCTAATGGAGTGTCTGAGCACTCTGTGTCAGTAGGATGTATTTTTATGGGGTATATGTGCGTTCTTGTCTTTGATCCGACTATTTTTTTCTGACAGGACACCAGAAAATTCCACCTACAGGCTGTGAATGTCACCGCTAACCTGAGTTCTGGTAAGCCAAGTCGTTTTGTTTTCCTCAAACGCATTGAACACATTCTCCAAGCAGGAGGAGGTTAATATCGTGTTGTCTGCTTTAAGGTGTGGTTTTCTCTGAGGCAAACAGTAGCTTGAGTCTGTGGGAAGCAGCGGTGGGCAGCTCGTACATGTGCAACAAGGAGCAGAACTACACCATCACCACCAAGCTCACCATCTTCACCTTCAACCTACAAGTGCAGCCTTTTGCTGTGAAGAAGGGTGTCTTCAGTACAGGTACTCTCTCTCACCTAACACTCGTTAAAGCAGCATTTACAAGTTGATTATTGTTCAAGTCTGCCGTTAATCTTTAACATGAGAAGCTCCCCATTCTGCTAGAAAACATAACCACTTCTAAATGTATGGGTTTGTTTTTTGTTTTGTTTTTTAGTGAGAAAATTCTTTTTTCGAACAACCTTTTTTGACACATTGCTGCTTGCGTGAAGTGAAAACAAAAACAGCAGCAGTAGCCGATCCACTTTACGCCATATATTGAACAGTCAAGCTTAAAGAAAAAAAAAAGTGAACATATACAAAGAGCTAGAGTAAGCATAGATCCAGATATTCACACTAAAGATAACCCAAAAGACCATCTCAAGACACCTCCGCCTCCTCCTCCATTATAGTGCCATGACACATTGCGGCTGTCACTTGGGGGCAAAAATTGGAATTGTTACTTGATCGTTGCAATGTAATTCCAGCCTTGGTGTTCTGTGACCAAGGGGAAGTCTGTTCACTTTCATTAACGATACAAGCAGAAATGAGGATCAAAACAAAAATTGTACCTTCTGCTTCTTGGGAAAGCATTTATAGCTTGTAGAGAGCATGATGAGTTAAGTAGAAACAGGGCAGAAATGTGTGGTTGACTGCCTTTCTTTTCATCTGCAGCCCATGAGTGTCCATTGGACGACACCAGCATCTTAATCCCAATCATTGTCGGCGCTGCTCTGGCTGGCTTGATTCTCATTGTAGTGATCGCATACGTGATTGGTCGGAGAAAGACCTATGTTGGATATCAGACGCTTTGAGAAGCCACTTTGCAAATCAGTCACAAAATATGACAGAGGGTCCCCCCAAGCCTGGTCCTTGTATTCATGTGCAACAAACTTGATTGGCTCTTGACAATTCAAACCCTTTTCATTGAAATCAGAAATGTGCAAAGTTGTTTTGAGGGTTAAACATGCACACTGAGCATTTCTGAGAGTTTGCTGAGACAATAATGTGGTAGTTTTTCTTCAAGGACCAAACTTGTCTGTTCCCTGTGTTTTGTTTTTCTGTTTTCCATTTTTTTGTTTTTGTGAATGAGCAAATGCAAAGTTGTTTAGCCCCGTTCAATACAAAACATACAACTCTATGTATATTATATAAAATCAATAAAAATAGCCTTCCACTGCCTTTTCAATTTCTATATTAGAAGTCATTTTGTTTCCTTTGGTCAATTTGGGGGTGACATTCTGAAAAGGTTTTCCCCAATATTGAACTTTATTGAGATGCACCTGTGTAATGCAATTTAGCAATGCTGCGGGACTATATTCAGCTCACCGTGACAATTTTGCATTTGCTCTGCCGACACTCCATGTTTTCTTGATTTCATCGCTTGCACATTTCTTACTTTTACTTTGATTTATTTTCATTTGTATTTTTCATTCCAATCATCCAGGGGTGGGGAACCTATGCCATGTGGTCTGTATATTGCCTGCCATGAAATTCCACAAACAAATCCTCAGAGGAACTGTTGGAGAAAAAAAGCTTCAAATCATAAGTAATTAATTTCAGAAAGGTTCCCCACCCCTACTTTGATTTATTTCATTGATGCAGAATATTTTCTCAGGAGTCAGATGCAAACCCTTCACCTAAGTGCAGAAAATGAAGTTAGTTTAGTGAAGGCGCGCTCCACTTGGATCGCATAGAAAAGAAGCTTTAGCCAATGTTTGCCCCCGCAGAGCGGGAAAAAACATTAGATTACACAATTGTGAGAGACCTTTATATTCTCAGACCAAGAAAGAGGTTAGAATGTGTCAAGCGTTTTCTGCTCAAAGGGTTTGTCACACTTGGCACGAGTCAGAGAAATCAATCGAAAGAGTCTTTTCTGCCGTAATTGTTTGTGACATTAGGTGAAAAGGGATGGTATTGTTTCATTTGAGGATGTTTGAATGCACTAAAATGCTCTTTTACGTCTATTTGTGTTTGGAAATCGTTACCTGATTATTATGTATTGTGATCCAGGCTCTGAAGGCTGCAGGGGCCCCAAAATGAATGTGTAACACAGTCATGTGTTATTGGTGGTCTCGGAATAATCTGAGCAGGAGGTACAGATAGACAGAAGCTTTCCATGGCCGCCTTGTTGGGCCATAATGGTGTGAAAGGTGCTCAGCGCCACCCTCACCTTGACTTTGTGTGATGTTTAGTTTTTCCCCCAACTTGCACCGCAGCCAGCTCAGAGCCTCAGGATAACAGTACTGTGTTTTAGTTCTTTTTCTATTGTGACGATAACAAGCCAGTGTAGTGTGACTCATTTATGCGGAGGAGAATTAGGGCCTTGCTGAAAAGAAAATACAAGAATAAAGTCGCCAAAAAAGCTGTAACAGTGACAGTTTTTTTTTTTAAAGCAGAGTCGTAAAGTGATGACTACAACTGAAAAGTTGGGTTCCGGTTGAACAAAAAGTTAAAATATTTTGAGAAAGTTTTAATAGTCCATATTTTAAAAGTCATAAAGCCTTAAGCCGTATAGTATGGAAAACAAACATCATTTTTTGGGGGGGGTCAGATCGCAATTATTTTCATTAGTTTGTGGTATCACATTACTTTTGCCCCTGCATTATAACTTAATGTTCATATAATTACATGTTTCTCCTCAGAGAATTATGACTTCTCAAAAATTATTCACTCTTATTCCAACTTTCATCTTAAGTTAACTTTGGGTCAAAGCTAAAACTTCTCCTCATAGTATCACGAACACTCATTCATTGCTGTCTCCTAGTATTACGTCTTTTTGCCATTTGTTGTTAAATTGCAGTTTCCCCCTCATAGTGATACTACTACCCCCCCCCCCCCACACACACACACGTATATTATAAATAGTTACAGATTTCGCCGTAATTCGTTAACTATATTCTAATTGGATTTAAATCTTTTCAGCATGGCCCAAATACGGCTTTGTATGTTCCGACTAAAGGAGCAATTGTTTGTTTGTTTTTTGTTTTGTTTAATTTGCACCGTAACTTTGCTTCTCCCAGGGTTGTGTGTGAGTGTTTAAACAGTTGCAGTGTTGTTACTCTCAGCTTTATGCCATAGAGAATAGTGCCTTGCTCAGTGCAAGCATTGGCTTCCATGACTTAAGCCGACATCAGGTTTATTTTTTCTCCCCACCATCTCGCAAGTTCATCAAAAGGGAATCTGTCTGTATAACTGTCTTTGTTTTGCGCTCACATCCTGAGTTATGCAGTGTCAAACTTGATCGTTTTAGTATTCTGGAGGTTTATGGAAATAAAAGTGTGCTGCTGTTCTAGCCCTTCTGAGTAAATGTTTTTTGGGAGGGGGTGGGGGGGTGGGGGTACCAGAGACCCCACCTTTTTATACTAACCCATTCTTCACTCCCTTAATCCCCACTATTCTATGAAGACATTAACCTCTTCTCTCTTCACTTTCATCTAGCTGAGGAATGCCAGACTGACTCGGAGAGCTTCATTGTTCCCATAGCTGTTGGTGTTGCCCTGCTTGTTCTCATTCTTATTGTTCTGCTGGCCTACTTCATCGGAAGAAAGAGAAACATGGCCAGTGGTTACGAGTCCTTCTAGAATCGTCTTTTTCTTTTTTTTAATTATGATTGAGAGGGAGGTGGGTGTTTTGTAATCAAGAGAATCACCCGCGTACCTCCGCGCCTGAATTAGCACCACTGTTTGGTGCAAGCTTTTCTTAAAACGCACTTTTCCTTCTTGCTAAAGGACCATTTGACATTAGGGGAATTATACCACTTGTGGCGAACAAAACCAACTACATTAGCAGATTTTTGTGTTGAATCTTGTCATAGAACAGTCATTTTGTGGCTTTGTTATTGAGGGAATATTTGTCGTCCCCTTGATTCCATAAATTAATTTGATTGCTCCTGAAATTTGACCGATTTATCTTGTCTATAAAAACAAAAAGAAACTAGCGAAGGACTATATCTTAGTCACAATTGTCATAAATACGCCTTCGCTCGTGAAAATTTAGGCACTTCATTGGGAAAACATTCCCAAACATGTCAAATAAGTCCACTCATGCATGTGTGTACAGAATGATGCCATTTTTATGGTCTTGATTTTCACTTATCACATTGTCGATTCTTTGTGGAAATTTGGTCAGGTTCTACTGTGTGAAACTTCTAACCATGCTGAGGATTTTTTATCATTCCTACTTTTCTCTTTTTCTTTCCCACAAAGCTTTCCCCCCCCCAATTAATCACCAGTGCTAACCTTACTCTCTCTTGTGTGTGTGTGTGTGTGTCTGTGCTTCCTTGTATGCCACTTAGCCGAGGAGTGCTTCCTGGACTCTGATTTGAGCTTTTTGGTGCCTATCGCGGTGGGCGTGGCCCTCAGCTTCCTAATCGTCCTTGTCCTTCTCTCTTACCTGATTGGCCGGAGGAAGAGTCGTACTGGCTACCAGTCTGTGTAAAGCTCACCCCCTCAATCAATCCCCAAAGTTCTTTTTCTAGCCTTCCCCTTCAAAAGTAACATTTAGCTTTAGCCCTTGTGTATCCCAGCTACCTCCACACTGGTTGTCTCTTCCTCCTTTGCCAATGACTGACACAGCCAAACCATTTCAAAATGCTTTGTTTGACTCAAGACTGCATGTCTACTTCCACTCCCAAACTGAGAGGGTCAGTACCCTCTCTGCCCTTTCAATATTATACACGTGAATGATTAATCGCTTGTCCAGAATGAAATCATTTTCGCTGTCGAATGACTTGAATGTACAAGCAAACTATAGCCCCATGACTTGTATGCCAGATAATTATTTTTTTCTAAATGCACACCAAATTAAAATGAACTCTTGAAAGAGAAGGCAGACTAAACATTTTACCAGCCCTGCAATCACATTTTGAACAAAAGATGTGACAAAGAATGAATACTTATTTTGTGCTTAAATCTCAACATAAATATTTTCTTAATTTAATGCATCTATTCTTCAATTACAGACACTGCATTGCAATGTAGTTGATCACGAACCTTCCACCACACAGTTTTGTGCCTTTCCGTTAGCCACCATTCAGTTGCTTTGCTTGACAACAAAGTTATGTGATGATGATTATGACCTTGTCTTAACAAGTGTGTGTGGTGGAGCTAGGGGGACGTATTAAATAAATGAAACTTTGTTTCTTGCTTTGTAGTACTGTTGTATGTTTTTTTTTTTTCTTTTGTGGCCTGAGATCATGTGATTGAAAATGAAAGATTGCCAGACTGCTCAGTTGATAAGCTGTTATCCAACCTCCTCAAAATACATGAAATGGAGAAGAATAATTAAGGACAAATAAAGGAATATTTTAGGGCTTGAAAGTTGAAAATATGGACCGAAACACTATAAGGGTTAAGATACGGAGACAATACTTCCAGTTCCCACACTATTAAAAACATGAATTATATGAAACAAATATCAATGAAATAATTTGTATTTTGGTAACTTCATGAAAAACGGATTTGCTAGTTTATTTACATCCATCCATCTTCTGAGCTGCTTGTCCTCACAACGAGGATGGTGGGTGTGCTGAAGCGTATCCCAGCTGACTTCGGGCAGTAGGCGAAGGATACCCAGAACTAATCGCAGAGCACACAGAGACAAACTCTCACATTGACGGGCAATTTGGAGTGATTTGTCCTACCATCCATGGTTACGGGATGTGGGAGGAAACCCACGCAAGCACGGCGAGAACATGCAAATTCCACACAGGAAAGAATCGAACCCGCATCCTCAGAACTGTGAGGCGGATGTGTTAACAAGTGTTCACCATGCCGCCAGTATATATACAGTGCTCTAAATATTAACTATAAATATTGCTTCTTTAATTTGGTGCATGCATAAGCACTACCACTTATTGGCACAGGATGGCAGTAGCTGCCAGAAAAGAGGGGAAGCGTTGGAAACACCTCTCAGTATCTTGCATTGCAGTTCTAAACTTTTTCAAATTTAAAAATATCAACTATTAGAGAATAATTTTAATGTTTTCAAACAAACTATATTGATAACAGTATTACTATCAATCAACCATATAGTTTCATCAAAATCAAAAGTTGTTGTTTTTTTAAATTAAAGTACAAATTCCAGATTATGCACAGCAGTATTTCCAGATATCTTCTACTTAAAGGTTGCAAAGTACTGAAAATACTCATTTATTGAATTTTAATAGATATGGAAGATAGATAGATAGGTAGGTAGATAGGTAGATACTAGATATAAAAAAATTCAATCAGAATTTAGTATTTTAGTACATATGTAGTATGTATGTGTTTATATAGTTATAAATATAGTTATCGATATAAATATGTATAATAATAGCAGCTGTCCAACTCAGTGAATCTGCTTCTTGCCTCATGGCACAGTGTTTCCCGAGCAACTCCACTGTTTGCTCTCTACACCTACACACACTGCCTTAATGACAACGCTGCCCTGACCTGAAGGCCTAATTAAAGACAGTGACACATAGACAGATGGGCATTAAAACACATACGCACTTTCCAGCAAATTGAGCCTGGGTTACTGACTGAAAAATAGAACAAAATTAAATAAAGTTATATGAGCCGGTAACCTTGTTGTCACCCGTCATGCTTTTATTGAATTTAGAGAGAACACTGCAAGGGGTTTTCAGTGCCTTTTGGTCATAAGATTGTCAGAAGAAATATAGTTTTTCATCTAGTCAACGTGTAAATTGTATTTATGCTCCTTCCCTTCCTTAATAAATGTCCCTGAAGGCATCACAACTAATGTCAATTGATTGAAGCTCATATTTGCAATTTGACTCAAGACATTTTGGAGATCCTCGAACAGTACAGAAAAGATATAGACAATGCCACAAACCCCCCTTCACAGCATACAGTGATGCCCTGAGAAAGTTTAATTTGTTCCGTGAACATGCTTGTAACTCAAATCCATTCTATTTCAAATTATCTTTCCTCATTTAAATGAATGAAAATGCCATAAATATCTTCCAGCCTCTCAAAAATATTTGGAATGAGTTTCACACATTGCACACTTAAATAATTTGTTTTTACAGATTCCGCCATTTCTGCAATTTTGCACAATATCCATTGGATTAAATCTTCAAAAATGTTGCAAAAAAATTATTGATGTGGATTACATTATGTTTGATTAGGTCATTGCTATATTGTTATCGAACATAGCCTACTGTTTCCCATTTAAAACCTACAGTATTACAAACAAAATGTGTGTTTTGGGGGATGGGAGTTAATGGGAGGATTTTACTCATTTCAATGGGAAAAGATGATGGGAGTGTTACGAGCATGGTCACGAACGAATTAAGCTCATCGCTGTTATTAAATGATGTACTGTACCTCAAAGTAATGATCTGCCCTTATATACATTTTTTAGCGGGGATTGATAGGTGAGATGTAAACACACCTCGGAGTGACGCAAGCAAGGTGGCTGATTATCAGTCAACCTTTGTATGTGTTAACATGAGGTGGGAGGGCGGGGCTGAGTGGTAGGACAAGTGCACAGAGAGAGACGGTAGGAAAGTCTTACCAGGTTTACAAGGCTCACACCGCTTCACATATTGCAATATCTGGACTGTGGGTGTTTCTCCTCCAACATGGATCTGCTGTCTTAAAAAAGAACAATATTTCCTACTCAGACTACGCAGACCATCATGGGATTTTCTGGAACAAGATAGACTCCTTCAGCATGCTGGACTTTTCACCCCATCTCATAATTCAGCGCCTCTTACTGTCCTTGTGGTTGGTGAACACTTGGCACCGAGCGACTGGCTCTATTGGCGATGGCAGACAGATGTGGCAAATGCCCAAGCCGGTCGCAATCAGTCTAGAACAATCATTTCTTCATGATACGTTCCCCGCAGGGTTCCTCTGGGGGTCTGGGACATCCGCTTTCCAGACCGAAGGATCATGGGACAAGGATGGAAAGGGGGAATCCATCTGGGACCATTTCACCCAATCCAAGACGGACAATGTGGCCAGTGACAGCTATGTCCACTGGGAAGATGATGTGCAGGCACTTGAGTATCTGGGGGTGACATCGTACTCTTTCTCCCTCTCGTGGCCCAGACTGTTCCCTGATGGGAATGCAACAGGTCCTCCCTGTCAACCTGCTGTGGAGCACTACAACCGTCTCATAAACAGGCTGGTGGAAAAGAAAATTGAGCCCATTGTCACCATCCATCATTGGGATCTGCCGCTGGTCCTGCAGGAGGCGTATGGAGGATGGAAAAATGACACACTTATTGAATTGTTTGGGAACTATGCTGCCTTTTGCTTCCGGACATTTGGGGATCGTGTCAGGTACTGGCTTACGATGCATAACCCGTACTTGGTAGCTGTGCAGGGGTACGGCGTGGGGCTGCATGCCCCTGGAGAAACTGGAGGACTTGCTGCCTCTTTTATTGTGGCCCACAATTTGATCAGGGTAAGTAAGTCTTTCATCATGTGTACTTTGCTGCAAATGAGTTATTTTCATCTTTTGTTCCCTTAATTAGTCAGTAAAAAAAAAAAGCACCAACTTGTTGACGTCTATTTATTTGTCATATATTTTTTTGGTCAATAAACAGATCATTTTATGAGATATGGAGGTCTAAAGTCCGCCATGTCCGTACAGTGTGTGACAGGAAGTCATGGAGATATGCCTCGATGATAATCACTCATGTTTTTGTCATTTAAAGCGCTGGACAGATGGTGTGTGTTGACACTCATATGAGAACGAGATCATTATAGTGTTAGGTCAAGTGTATGATTACCATGTCTGTTGCTCCGCTCATACAGCCGTCCCTCAATATCTCACGGTTATCTTTTTGCAGATTCAGTGCATCAGCAATTGTTCACTATTTTACAGTAACACATTTTCCACACAAAAGCCAGGAGGAAAGAGTGCAAAAAGAAATGTCAAAAAGTTTTGGAGCATTTCACACTTAATAAAAGAAACTAATTGCCCTTCTATGGTAAAGTAAACATCCTTAGTGAGATGAATTGTGCGCGTTTTGTCTTTTTTTTTTGGGAGGGGTGAAAGAGATGCTGGAATGGACTAATGACTTTTCTCCTGTGGAAAATAGTTTCCTTTTTCTAGCTAACAGGGACTCTGACCTATTTTCCACACTCCCTTAATTTCAATGGTCAAAGATGATTTGAAGTGTAAGTGTTTTAGTGTTGTGACGGAACGAAATAATCTCATATCCCGGGGCACTACGGTTTTTGTACTTCATCACTTCTTACTACTGAAAATGATTGATGAATTAGTAATGTTGTTTTTTTCTGGGATTACCAGGCACACGCCAAAGCCTGGCACATCTACGATACCCACTACCGCCCAGAGCAGAAGGGTAAACTGTCCATTGTTTTGGGCTCCCACTGGGTTGAACCTCAAAAAGGCCAACCCGTAGCCACCGGTGTCGATCTTTGTCAACAGTCAATGGATGCTGTTCTTGGTTGGTTCGCCAATCCCATTTTAGGTGATGGAGATTACCCGCCTTCTTTGAAAAACAAGCACAGGGGCCTCCTGCCCACATTCACTACCAAGGAGAAGCTGTGGGTGAACAACACAGCCGACTTTTTTGCCCTGTCCTTCGGGCCAAACAACCTCCGTCTGGGCCGCACCCTGCCCCACTTTGGCCAGGTTGTGTCACCAGATCTTAGGCGCGTTCTGGGTTGGATAAAGCTGGAGTACGGGGACTTGCAAGTTCTGGTGGCTGAGGGTGGATGGTTCTCTGAAGCTAGTGTGGGAAGAGAGGACACAGTGGCCATTTACTTGATGAAGAGATTTATCAACCATGTATTACAAGGTACAGTGTTGAAATACTATATATGATTGAAACAAAATTATCTCATTTCATAAAGGTGTTATGAAAATAGATTTTACTGTTTTAATTGTAAAAATGTCATTGTATCTGAATATCAACAAAAGCTCAATATAAACCTATTTATTATTATCATTATTAATGTTATCAATATTATCATTATTATTGTTATTATTATTATTAGTAGTAGTAGTGCTATGTTTTGTGTTCCAGCTGGCCGGTTGGATAGGGTTCGGTTGCTAGGCTACACTGCGTGGTCACTGGTAGACAGCTTTGAATGGAACTACAACTACTCAGTCCGCCGGGGCCTTTTCTATGTTGACTTCACTCATCCTAATCGAACCAAGACGCCCAAAACCAGTGCTCAGTACTACAGGCGGGTTATTGCTGACAATGGATTCCCCCAAGTGGAACCCTCCAGAGAAGTTGAAGGCAGTTTCCCCTGTGATTTTCACTGGGGTATTGCTGACTCCACCTTGCAGGTAAATGCATTCAGGCAAAATGGATCTAAACAAATGCAACCATCCATTTTTCTCTCTCTCTCCTTTGTTAGGCCCGCTTTTACCCCTTCTCCCCCCAATTCAAAGATCCCAATGTGTACAGCTGGAACTGGACAGGCGATGGATCATTCCGTGCAATCCCAGGAGTAAAGCTTCATACTAATCGTTCCCAGTGCACAGACTATCTGGCCATCCGCAGTCATCTCTACCTGTTTGTATCTACTGGGGCAACACACTACCGCTTTGCTCTAAACTGGTCTCTGATTCTACCACATGGAGACCTTTCTAGTGTTAATGTGGAAGCACTAAGGTAAAAAAAACCTCCCTATTTGAAAATACTCATTTTAAAACCATAACCCACATCACCAATCTGAGACCAGTGGTGCAAATCATGGGTGCTTTGACTTTTTTTGTTGCGTTTACATGCTCTACTAAACAATAACCAAAGATATGAATAGGTAGGCATGACATGCTCCTTTTCCGCTGGATACCTGCAAGTTGATGTTAATGCTTTCAATTACATGTAATGAAACCATTGCACCTGCTAACATGGTTGCCATGCATGTCCATGCATTTCCATTGACTGCTGTATAGGCACCACGTAAGCGTGCTCTCTATTATATCTGTGACAACAAAAACATAATCAAGCACCAGTAAAAAAAACAACCTCTTCTGGAACTGGCAGACTTTGACAACCATTGTTTGAAGGGGCTTTTTAGAGAACTGCACTCTATTTTCTGTCTGTTAAATCTGGAATCTGTTGGTTCAGACTAGAGCTTGCACTGTAACCTTTATGAATTTTGCTGTTCAGCTTCTTCTTAGTGAGCAGCAATTTGTTTAAAAAGTATTAAACAATTCAACAATTGGACATGTGTGTACTAAATCTTAGAGGTCAAATTAGGTGTAGCTGAAAAGTGTATAGTTCATCCAGAAGTTTCACCCAAACGTTGAACAAAGATCTCTCGCTTTTTGTGAGTAGAAAGTTCTTTGTTGTTCCTTGTTCTATGTTGTTCTTTCAAGCCAAATCGAAATTAACCTGCTCTTTATTTTAACACTGTTTAAAAGGTACTATCGCTGCGTCCTCACCGAGCTGAAGAAACTGGACCTGGAGGCTTTGGTTATCCTCTATTACCCGACCCACAAAGCTCCACATCTGGGCTTGCCCGGTGCCCTGCACGCCTCTGGGGGTTGGCTCAACTACAGCACAGTGGAGGCCTTTCAAGAATATGCATCACTGTGCTACCGGGAGCTGGGTTCCTGGGTCCGTTACTGGATCACAGTGAATGAGCCTAACAGACTCACAGATATTTATTCCAATGCGAATGAGCGACACCAGGCTGCCCATAACCTCCTTCTGGCTCACGCGAAAGCCTGGCGGCTCCATGAGCTAAAGTACTCTCGTCAGCAGGGAGCTATGGTGTCACTGGCGCTTCACGCTGACTGGGCTGAGCCCGCAAACCCCTTCCTCCTACAGTCACATGGAGCGGCAGTGAAGAGATTCCTTCTTTTTGAACTTGCTTACTTTCTGGACCCGTTGCTGGGGACTGGAGATGAGGAGAAGCAGGGCAAAGAGGACTACCCACTAGAAATAAAGGCTTACTTGAAGGAGAGAGCCTGGCCACGGAGCCAACAGACATCTCCTCTTCCTACTTTTACCAAAACTGAAAGGGAAGAACTCAAAGGTGCATTGAGTTTCATTGCGTTGAATCATTTCACCACACGCTTGGTCTCTCCTTTTCCAAATAATGGACAGAAGAACCACCCTGGCAACCATGACTTTCTTATCCTGTCTGATCCCACCTGGCCCTCCTCCAGACTGGGCCAAGCGCTTGTCCCTTGGGGACTGCGAAAGATCCTGAACTGGGTGACTGAGCGATACGGAAGGGCTCGGCCTATCATTATCACAGCAAGTGGGATTGATGACCAGGCTCCTGTACAGGATACCATGAGGCAGCACTATCTAAAAAGTTACCTGCAGGAGGCTCTTAAAGGTCAGCCTTTTGTTTTTATTAGGATGAGTACAATACGCGTTGACTTTTTAAGCATTTCTTAATGCTGATTCTCTCCAAAGAAAACATTTTATTTGCTACTCACAGTTGAAGGTTACTGTAAAACCATCACATAAAAAAAGGGAAATGTCAACATACTATACATCACTCAGAGCCATACAGTATTATGTTCACCCATTGATTCTTAAAGTATGGCACCGAGCTCCTTCTAGTGGTCTGCAAAAAAAATCACTGTTCATGTATACCTGCATTGTGTTTAAAATTTTAAGTTCAAAACCTTTTTAGAAATGTTTTGTTTTTAATTATTTGGGTATAGACATTTTTTATTTCATTACTTTTTTATTTGCACTATCCGTTTAACTAAATACTTACATATGTAGAGTTGTATTTTCTATATTTAGGTGTCGTGTAGTAGTTTGAGAACCACTTCTCGATGAAGTGTGTTTTCCTCTGCCAGAAGTAATGTTCATTTTCACTCCTGTGTAAGGTACTATCAGCATGGATTACAATGATGTTGACGCCCAGGCAAAGCTCGACAAGCAATATAGATTTTATGACTATATTGCCGCCTCCTATAAACTCCCAAGGAACCATAAAGATGATAATAAAAAAAAAGTGGGAGGGCAGAGAAACAATGGAGCGATGAATTAGATTAGGTTTTATACCTTGCCCTTGTGGCCATTTGCTCACCTACACTGCACTAGCAAACATGAGTAGATTTACATCTAAAAGACAAACCGATGGTTAATTGGCGATAAATTAATATCTCTGCTTCTCTTCATGTTTCTTCAGCACGCCAGTTGGATGGAGTCAACCTGCGGGGCTTCTATGTGTGGAAACTGCAGGATGATCATGTACCTCAGTATGGTCTTTTCAGCTCACCCCACCAACAATCCAAAGAAAAGGCCTCCGTTGACTTCTACAGACAAATCATCACCCGGAGCGGGTTCCCCAAAGACGTCACGTTGCACAAATGCCGCTCTATTAAGGTCCAGCCAGTGTGTAACTTATGCGTGTGGCTGTCCAAGAACAAGGCGCTGACGGTCTTTGGCTGCTGCTTCATAATCACAGCTGTCATCTTCATTGCACTGGTCATCTCCACTGTTATCACCAGAAGAAAGTACATAAAGGGGCGGAGGAGTGCAGTGAGCATGATGAGCAGGAGAAGACGAAGGATTCAGTGATGTGCTCGTGGAAGCCTGCTGTCAATGTTAAACACAGGACAGACTCATTTTGGTGTAGGTGTTTTAAAATTTACAATTGACTGTTTTCAGGGGTACCTGGACCCCCAAAAGTTGAGAACTCCTGAATTTGTGTACATACAGTTAATAGAGCAAATTATTCTAAATATATTTCAAGTGTTTGTTCAAATAATGAAATATATTCTGCATATTGTAATAAAGATAAAAATACCGCTGGCCACTCAAAATTCTAGGATGGTGGCTCTGAAACCCAAGATGTCTATTTCAAAATGTATTCCCCTGTTTATAACTCAGAATACATTGATTTTAAGGTACATGTACAAAAGTTGAATGTGAAGTTTGATATTGTGAATATTTTGTTACCCAGTGTATGTCTGTATATAGTTGTACTAGGTTCATCTTGTTTTTTCTTTTTCAATTACTTCTCTGGTTCTTCTATATCAAACAAATTTGTTTTAGGTTCATTTACCTGACATGTTTCGGCGGAATCTTCCGCCTTCATCAGAGTGTATGTCTGTATATAATTACAGTTCCTGAGCTATACTAGCATAGACAGTTTTGAAAACTCAAATCAAGTATCATTGATCAATGTTATTTTGTGAATTTGCTAATAGCAAAATGTTATTTATTTTCCAAAACCTGTTGTTTTTTTCAGTATAATTAATGTAAAATTCAAAGATCAAGATGGCATCCAGATGGCATCCAAGGTCGCTACCATGAACTTGAAGTCATAAAATCTTCATAACTATGAAACATGAGTTTATGCCCGGTGGCCTACACGATTTTAGCTTATGAATCCAATGGGGCACACTGGTGACATCACTGCTGTTTATCTCCGCTAGGGCGTCAGTCAGTTGCTCTAGAAATCACTAAAGCTTTGTTATATGTTGGTATAGTTTAGTTTCGTACCCTATATGATGCCTGGTGGCCCCGTGTCCATTAGCTCATAAGCCGTACTAGTTGTCAGGCAGTCAGTAGGCCTCAAGCTAGATAGTCGCACTTGAATTGACAGGTCGTCCCGGTCTGGGAAAGCCCAGCCAAGTGTACCTGGGCTTCAGAACATCTGGATCCACACTGCATGTTTGTATAGATGTTGTCGAAAAGAAAGAACCGACTAAGCCATACATCACCAAACTCATTTGATCCTTGAAAATGATAGCTAGCTATGCCACTAGTGCCGCTGAACAGTATCAGATGTTTGTTTATATGTATCAAGATGCGATAATGTCGCCCCCTGGCGGAACTAATCAGCTCTTTTCATTGATAGTATGTATAGTTAGTTCCCAGCCAACATTTCCATCTGGGCCCCATGTGAGTTTTCACATGGGCATATGGGCATGGGTTTCATCTGGTTTTACTCCTGGGGTCCACCAGGGGCACACCTGTTTTGGCCCACCCACATAGTTTTATATGGGTTTCCAACCTTAAGCGGATTACAAATGGGCAATTTTGTGTCTGAACCACCTATGCCCCATGTGAACTGGACTATATGAGCTTGAACTGGGGAATTATTTGCAACAAACGTAGGCCCCATTTGTATTTGCCCGTTTAGTGCTCCATGTGAAGAAGAAGAAGAAGAAGAAGAAGAAGAAGAAGAAGAAGAAGAAGAAGAAGAAGAAGAAGAAGAAGAAGAAGAAGAAGAAGAAGAAAAAAAATCCATAAGTATACGGAACATATATAAGCCATGAGTGTTGTTGTTGTTGTTGTTGTTGTTGTTGTTGTTGTTGTTGTTGTTGTTGTTGTTGTTGTTGTTGTAATACTTGGGTTACCTTGATTAACTACTCAGAAAATATTGGAAAACAATAACAAACAAACAAACTCCCCACCAGTCAGACTATATGACACATCTTTTGCATGTGTTGTTGACTGTTTAGGTTTGCCTATGGCGTACTGCATTCTGTTTGTACATTGAATGAAGATTTGTATCTTTTAAAATAAATTATTATTATTATTATTATTATTATTATTATTATTATTATTATTATTATTATTATTATTATTATTATTATTATTATTATTATTATTATTGTGTGAAGGCGGAGGCCTTCACACATATGTTATTCTACTCCATTTACTTTATTATTGTGTGAAGGCGAAGGCCTTCACACATATGTTATTCTACTCCATTTACTTTATTATTATTGTGTGAAGGCGAAGGCCTTCACACATATGTTATTCTACTCCATTTACTTTATTGTGTGAAGGCGAAGGCCTTCACACATATGTTATTCTACTCCATTTACTTTATTATTATTATTGTGTGAAGGCGAAGGCCTTCACACATTGATATTGTACTTTATTATTAAACAACTTATTCCTCCCACTTTTTTGACATCTAACTACTCCCACATGCTTCAACCCATTCACCTCGTTCAAACTTTCACACGTTCCAAAAATTCATGGCACGCTTGCCAGTATTTTTCGCGTTCATAACATTTACCGTTTTTAAGTAATTAGCAAATTTGTGCCTTTTATTTCCCCATTCATTCTTAATGGCAATGTCAACCCGAGCCAGTTTCCTGTAGTGGGTTCGATTCCCACATTGGGCGTCATTAATTATTCTACTCTTTATTCTTCCCGCTTATCATTTTCAACGCTTATCATTTGTAACTAACATTCGCATTCAACATTCATTACATTAAGCAATTTCCACCACTTTGATTACGTATTCGCATTCAACAAACACATTCATTACATTAACCAAATTCAACCAATAAAAGAAAGGGACTCAATTAGCTCGTGGGAAACACAAGTGATTCCAGTACACGAGCATCTTTCCCGAGTGGTATCAAAACCCGCGTCAGTTCGATTCCCACATTGGGCGTCATTATTTATTTTACTCTTTATCCTTCCCGGTTATCATTTTCAACGGTTATCATTTGTAACTTTTGTCATTCGCATTCAACATTCATTACATTAAGCAATTTCCACCACTTTGATTACGCATTCGCATTCAACAAACACATTCATTACATTAACCAAATTCAACAGTTACTGAGGTAGGAACCTGATTAGCTCAGTTGGAAACACAATGGCAATGTCAACCTGCGCCAGTTTCCTGTAGTGGGTTCGATTCCCACTTTGGGCGTCATAAAGTATTTTACTCTTTATTCTTCCCCCTTATCATTTGTACCTTTTTTGTAACATTTGTAACGTTTCATTTTTAACGCTTATCATTTGTACCTTTTTGTAACATGTATTTGTAACATTTTCCCATTTATTTCACAATTATCTATTTTCCCTTTGTATTCTTCCCGCTCATCATTTTTAACGCTTAACGTTTGTAACTTAACATCTGCCTTCGCCTTCACACGCAATTTCTTCCGAAATTGCAATTCTAGTTATTGTGTGAAGGCGAAGGCCTTCACACTTATGTTATTCTACTCCATTCACTTTATTATTATTGTGTGAAGGCGAAGGCCTTCACACTTATGTTATTCTACTCCATTCACTTTATTGTGTGAAGGCGAAGGCCTTCACACATATGTTATTCTACACCATTCTCTATTATTATTGTGTGAAGGCGAAGGCCTTCACACATATGTTATTCTACACCATTCTCTATTATTATTATTGTGTGAAGGCGAAGGCCTTCACACATTGATATTGTACTTTATTATTAAACAACTTATTCCTCCCACTTTTTTGACATCTAACTACTCCCACATGCTTCAACCGATTCACCTCGTTCAACCTTTCACACGTTCCAAAAATTCATGGCACGCTTGCCAGTATTTTTCGCGTTCATAACATTTACCGTTTTTAAGTAATTAGCAAATTTGTGCCTTTTATTTCCCCATTCATTCTTAATGGCAATGTCAACCCGAGCCAGTTTCCTGTAGTGGGTTCGATTCCCACATTGGGCGTCATTAATTATTTTACTCTTTATTCTTCCCGCTTATCATTTTCAACGCTTATCATTTGTAACTAACATTCGCATTCAACATTCATTACATTAAGCAATTTCCACCACTTTGATTACGTATTCGCATTCAACAAACACATTCATTACATTAACCAATTGCAACCACGACATAGTAAGGGACTCAATTAGCTCGTGGGAAACACAAGTGATTCCAGTACACGAGCATCATTCCCGAGTGGTATCAAAACCCGCGTCAGTTCGATTCCCACATTGGGCGTCATTATTTATTTTACTCTTTATCCTTCCCGGTTATCATTTTCAACGGTTATCATTTGTAACTTTTGTCATTCGCATTCAACATTCATTACATTAAGCAATTTCCACCACTTTGATTACGCATTCGCATTCAACAAACACATTCATTACATTAACCAAATTCAACCAGCAAGAAGGAAGGATCCTCGTTAGCTCAGTCGGAAACACAATGGAAATGTCAACCCGAGCCAGTTTCCTGTAGTGGGTTCGATTCCCACATTGGGAGTCATAAATTATTTTACTCTTTATTCTTCCCCCTTATCATTTTCAACGCTTATCATTTGTACCTTTTTTGTAACATTTGTAACGTTTCATTTTTAACGCTTATCATTTGTACCTTTTTGTAACATGTATTTGTAACATTTTCCCATTTATTTCACAATTATCTATTTTCCCTTTGTATTCTTCCCGCTCATCATTTTTAACGCTTAACGTTTGTAACTTAACATCTGCCTTCGCCTTCACACGCAATTTCTTCCGAAATTGCAATTCTAGTTATTATTATTCTTCTATTTTATTCTCCACACTTTTTCGACACGTTTCATCTTCCACATAATTCATCCGATTCACTCCATTCCACTTTTCACGTATTCCAAATATTCACGCGACGAGCGCTTCCATTTTTCTCGTTCCGAAAATTTACCGATTCCGCAAAATTCCCAAAATTCCGACAAATTTTTCCCCATTCATTCTTAATGGCACATTCTACATTTCACATTTACGTCGTTCCAATTTCAAATTCACATCATTCAACACATTCTAATCACATTCGGAAGGATTCTCGACATTCCCAAAATTCCCAAATTCGAAAATTTCACGTTTTCACGTTAAAAATTCCGACAAATTTTCACAAAATTTCGTTTTTCACCTCTAACTTCTACATTTTTCAACCGATTCAACTCGTTCAAACTTTCAACTGTTCATCCTTTGCCTACCTATTCCACAACGTCCCACTTACCAAAAACTTCACATCTTTTATTTTGAAATTCAACCAAAATTCTCTAAAATTTCGTTTTTCTACTCTAATTTCTACATTTTTCAACCGATTCAACCCATTCCAACTTTCAACTGTTCATTATTTTTCTACCGATTCCACAACTTCCCACTTACCAAAAGCTTCACATCTTTTATTTTGAAATTCACACCCAATTCCCTTTCCCTTCTCATTTCTACATTTTTCAACCGATTCAACCCATTCCAACTTTCAACTGTTCATCATTTTTCGACCTATTCCACAACTTCCCATTTACCAAAAACTTCACATCTTTTATTTTGAAATTCACACCCAATTCCCTTTTCCCTTCTCATTTCTACATTTTTCAACCGATTCAACCCATTCCAACTTTCAACTGTTCATCATTTTTCTACCTATTCCACAACTTCCCACTTACCAAAAATTTCACATCTTTTATTTTGAAATTCAACCAAGATTCTCTCAAATTCCGTTTTTGTACTCTAATTTCTACATTTTTCAACCGATTCAACCCATTCCAACTTTCAACTGTTCATCATGTTTCTACCTATTCCACAACTTCCCAAAAACTTCACATCTTTTATTTTGAAATTCACACCCAATTCCTTTTTCCCTTCTCATTTCTACATTTTTCAACCGATTCAACCCATTCCAACTTTCAACTGTTCATCATTTTTCTACCTATTCCACAACTTCCCACTTACCAAAAACTTCAATTCTTTTATTTTGAAATTCACACCTAATTCCCTTTTCCCTTCTCATTTCTACATTTTTCAACCGATTCAACCCATTCCAACTTTCAACTGTTCATCATTTTTCTACCTATTCCACAACTTCCCACTTACCAAAAACTTCACATCTTTTATTTTGAAATTCACACCCAATTCCCTTTTCCCTTCTCATTTCTACATTTTTCAACCGATTCAACCCATTCCAACTTTCAACTGTTCATCATTTTTCGACCTATTCCACAACTTCCCACTTACCAAAAACTTCACATCTTTTATTTTGAAATTCACACCCAATTCCCTTTTCCCTTCTCATTTCTACATTTTTCAACCGATTCAACCCATTCCAACTTTCAACTGTTCATCATTTTTCGACCTATTCCACAACTTCCCAAAACCTTCACATCTTTTATTTTGAAATTCACACCCAATTCCTTTTTCCCTTCTCATTTCTACATTTTTCAACCAATTCAACCCATTCCAACTTTCAACTGTTCATCATTTTTCGACCTATTCCACAACTTCCCACTTACCAAAAACTTCACATCTTTTATTTTGAAATTCGCCACAAATTCTCCAAATATTCTACATTTCTCAAGTAATTCAACACGTTTCAACATCGTTCGGCAGCATTCCCCGAAGAAGTTATTCATACATTTCGCCTTCACACGCAATTTCTCCAGAAATTGCAAAATTCTAGTTATTGTGTGAAGGCGAAGGCCTTCACACATATGTTATTCTACACCATTCTCTATTATTATTATTATTATTATTCTCTACGTTTCTCCACACTTTTTTGACACGTTTCATCTTCCACATAATTCATCCGATTCACTCCATTCCACTTTTCACGTATTCCAAATATTCACGCGACGAGCGCTTGTATTTTTCTCGTTCCGAAAATTTTCCGATTCCGCAAAATTCCCAAAATTCCGACAGATTTTTCCCCATTCATTCTTAATGGCACATTCGACATTTCACATTTACGTCGTTCCAATTTGAAATTCACATCATTCAGCACATTCTAATCACATTCGGAAGGATTCTCGACATTCCCAAAATTCCCAAATTCGAAAATTTCACGTTTTCACGTTAAAAATTCCGACAAATTTTCACGAAATTTCGTTTTTCACCTCTAACTTCTACATTTTTCAACCGATTCAACTCGTTCCAACTTTCAACTGTTCATCTTTTGCCTACCTATTCCACAACGTCCCACTTACCAAAAACTTCACCTCTTTTATTTTGAAATTCAACCAAAATTCTCTAAAATTTCGTTTTTCTACTCTAATTTCTACATTTTTCAACCGATTCAACCCATTCCAACTTTCAACTGTTCATTATTTTTCTACTGATTCCACAACTTCCCACTTACCAAAAGCTTCACATCTTTTATTTTGAAATTCACACCCAATTCCTTTTCCCTTCTCATTTCTACATTTTTCAACCGATTCAACCCATTCCAACTTTCAATTGTTCATCATTTTTCTACCTATTCCACAACTTCCCACTTACCAAAAACTTCACATCTTTTATTTTGAAATTCACACCCAATTCTCCAATATTTCCTTTTCTCCTTCTCATTTCTACATTTTTCAACCGATTCAACCCATTCCAACTTTCAACTGTTCATCATTTTTCTACCTATTCCACAACTTCCCACGTCCCAAAAACTTCACATCTTTTATTTTGAAATTCCCACCCAATTCCTTTTTCCCTTCTCATTTCTACATTTTTCAACCGATTCAACCCATTCCAACTTTCAACTGTTCATCATTTTTCTACCTATTCCACAACTTCCCACTTACCAAAAACTTCACATCTTTTATTTTGAAATTCACACCCAATTCCTTTTTCCCTTCTCATTTCTACATTTTTCAACCGATTCAACCCATTCCAAATTTATTCACTTAATTCACCTTATTCTTCCCACATTCACTCCCATTCACCCCCACTTCCACTATGCTTACACAATTCAACCCTTGACCCCCAATTCCAGTGTGGCGGCCATCTTGGATGACCCTGAAGTGCCACCAATGAACCCAGAATGAACCGGAAGTGCCCAAAATCAAACCGAAAGTGACCCCAAATAGACCGGAAGTGACCTCAGGTAAACCGGAAGTGACCCCAAATCAAACCGGAAGTGACCCCAAATGTACCGGAAGTGACCTTTTTAGACCGGAAATGACCCCTAATAAACCGGAAGTGACCTCAGACGAACCGGAAGTGACCCAAATTAAACCGGAAGTGACCCAAATAAACCGGAAGTGACCCCAGATAGACCGGAAGTGACCCCAAATAGACCGGAAGTGACCTCTGGTAAACCGGAAGTGACCCCAAATCAAACCGGAAGTGACCCCAAATGAACCGGAATTGACCTTTTTAGACCGGAAATGACCCCAAATAAACCGGAAGTGACCTCAGCTAAACCGGAAGTGACCTGTTTTAAACCGGAAGTGACCCAAATAAACCGGAAGTGACCCAAATTAGACCGGAAATGACCCGAATCAAGCCGGAAGTGACCTTATTTCAACACTAAGTGCCCCAAATAGCTACATTTGCGCTAACGTCTTCGTTTTTTGTCCGATTTAACCCGTTTCAACATTTTTACCCCAAAAGTGAACCTCCTGAGGCCGTTTTTTTTGGTTTTGTCCCAAATCTAGAAAGATTTTGGCGCAATTGCTTTTTTTTATTTTCCCATTCATTCTCTATGGGGATTCAACATTTGCTCTAACTTCTACATTTTTTAACTGATTCAACCCGTTCCAACTTTCAACTGTTCATCTTTTGCCTACCTATTCCACAACTTCCCACTTACCAACAATTCCAAATTTAAAATTCAACCAAATTCTCCAAAATTTCGTTTTTCTACTCTAACTTCTACATTTTTCTACCGATTCAACCCATTCCAACTTTCAACTGTTCATCTTTTGCCTACCTATTCCGCAACTTCCCACTTACCAAATATTCCAAACTTTCAATTTTGAAATTCACCACAAATTCTCCAAATATTCTACATTTCTCAAGTAATTCAACACGTTTCAACATCGTTCGGCAGCATTCCCCGAAGAAGTTATTCATACATTTCGCCTTCACACGCAATTTCTCCAGAAATTGCAAAATTCTAGTTATTATTATTCTTCTATTTTATTCTCCACACTTTTTTGACACGTTTCAGCTTCCACATAATTCATCCGATTCACTCCATTCCACTTTTCACGTATTCCAAATATTCACGCGACGAGCGCTTCCATTTTTCTCGTTCCGAAAATTTTCCGTTTCCGCAAAATTCCCCAAATTCCGACAAATTTTTCCCCATTCATTCTTAATGGCACATTCGACATTTCACATTTACGTCGTTCCAATTTGAAATTCACATCATTCAGCACATTCTAATCACATTCGGAAGGATTCTCGACATTCCCAAAATTCCCAAATTCGAAAATTTCACGTTTTCACGTTAAAAATTCCGACAAATTTCCACAAAATTTCGTTTTTCAGCTCTAACTTCTACATTTTTCAACCGATTCAACTCGTTCCAACTTTCAACTGTTCATCTTTTGCCTACCTATTCCACAACGTCCCACTTACCAAAAACTTCACATCTTTTATTTTGAAATTCAACCAAAATTCTCTAAAATTTCGTTTTTCTACTCTAATTTCTACATTTTTCAACCGATTCAACCCATTCCAACTTTCAACTGTTCATTATTTTTCTACCGATTCCACAACTTCCCACTTACCAAAAGCTTCACATCTTTTATTTTGAAATTCACACCCAATTCCTTTTCCCTTCTCATTTCTACATTTTTCAACCGATTCAACCCATTCCAACTTTCAACTGTTCATAATTTTTCTACCTATTCCACAACTTCCCACTTACCAAAAACTTCACATCTTTTATTTTGAAATTCACACCCAATTTCCTTTTCCCTTCTCATTTCTACATTTTTCAACCGATTCAACCCATTCCAACTTTCAACTGTTCATCATTTTTCTACCTATTCCACAACTTCCCACTTACCAAAAACTTCACATCTTTTATTTTGAAATTCAACCAAAATTCTTTCAAATTCCGTTTTTGTACTCTAATTTCTACATTTTTCAACCGATTCAACCCATTCCAACTTTCAACTGTTCATCATTTTTCTACCTATTCCACAACTTCCCAAAAACATCACATCTTTTATTTTGAAATTCACACCCAATTCCTTTTTCCCTTCTCATTTCTACATTTTTCAACCGATTCAACCCATTCCAACTTTCAACTGTTCATCATTTTTCTACCTATTCCACAACTTCCCACTTACCAAAAACTTCACATCTTTTATTTTGAAATTCACACCCAATTCCCTTTTCCCTTCTCATTTCTACATTTTTCAACCGATTCAATCCATTCCAACTTTCAACTGTTCATCATTTTTCTACCTATTCCACAACTTCCCACTTACCAAAAACTTCACATCTTTTATTTTGAAATTCACACTCAATTCCCTTTTCCCTTCTCATTTCTACATTTTTCAACCGATTCAACCCATTCCAACTTTCAACTGTTCATCATTTTTCTACCTATTCCACAACTTCCCACTTACAGAAAACTTCACATCTTTTATTTTGAAATTCACACCCAATTCCCTTTTCCCTTCTCATTTCTACATTTTTCAACCGATTCAACCCATTCCAACTTTCAACTGTTCATCATTTTTCGACCTATTCCACAACTTCCCAAAACCTTCACATCTTTTATTTTGAAATTCACACCCAATTCCTTTTTCCCTTCTCATTTCTACATTTTTCAACCGATTCAACCCATTCCAACTTTCAACTGTTCATCATTTTTCGACCTATTCCACAACTTCCCACTTACCAAAAACTTGACATCTTTTATTTTGAAATTCGCCACAAATTCTCCAAATATTCTACATTTCTCAAGTAATTCAACACGTTTCAACATCGTTCGGCAGCATTCCCTGAAGAAGTTATTCATACATTTCGCCTTCACACGCAATTTCTCCAGAAATTGCAAAATTCTAGTTATTATTATTATTATATTTTATTCTCCTCACTTTTTTGTCCCGCTTCTTCTTTCACAAAATTCACCCGATTCACTCCATTCCACTTTTCACGTATTCCAAATATTCAGGAAAGGGTGGCTTGTATTTTTCTCATTCCGAACATTTTCCGATTCCGCAAAATTCCCCAAATTCCGACAAATTTTTCCCCATTCATTCTTAATGGCACATTCGACATTTCACGTTTACGTCGTTCCAATTTGAAATTCACATCATTCAGCACATTCTAATCACATTCGGAAGGATTCTCGACATTCCCAAAATTCCCAAATTCAAAAATTTCACGTTTTCACGTTAAAAATTCCGACAAATTTTCACAAAATTTCGTTTTTCAGCTCTAACTTCTACATTTTTCAACCGATTCAACTCGTTCCAACTTTCAACTGTTCATCTTTTGCCTACCTATTCCACAACGTCCCACTTCCCAAAAACTTCACATCTTTTATTTTGAAATTCAACCAAAATTCTCTAAAATTTCATTTTTCCACTCTAATTTCTACATTTTTCAACCGATTCAACCCATTCCAACTTTCAACTGTTCATTACTTTTCTACCGATTCCACAACTTCCCACTTACCAAAAGCTTCACATCTTTTATTTTGAAATTCACACCCAATTCCTTTTCCCTTCTCATTTCTACATTTTTCAACCGATTCAACCCATTCTAACTTTCAACTGTTCATCATTTTTCTACCTATTCCACAACTTCCCACTAACCAAAAACTTCACATCTTTTATTTTGAAATTCACACCCAATTTCCTTTTCCCTTCTCATTTCTACATTTTTCAACCGATTCAACCCATTCCAACTTTCAACTGTTCATCATTTTTCTACCTATTCCACAACTTCCCACTTACCAAAAACTTCACATCTTTTATTTTGAAATTCAACCAAAATTCTCTCAAATTCCGTTTTTGTACTCTAATTTCTACATTTTTCAACCGATTCAACCCATTCCAACTTTCTACTGTTCATCATTTTTCTACCTATTCCACAACTTCCCAAATACTTCACATCTTTTATTTTGAAATTCACACCCAATTCCTTTTTCCCTTCTCATTTCTACATTTTTCAACCGATTCAACCCATTCCAACTTTCAACTGTTCATCATTTTTCTACCTATTCCACAACTTCCCACTTACCAAAAACTTCACATCTTTTATTTTGAAATTCACACCCAATTCCCTTTTCCCTTCTCATTTCTACATTTTTCAACCGATTCAACCCATTCCAACTTTCAACTGTTCATCATTTTTCTACCTATTCCACAACTTCCCACTTACCAAAAACTTCACATCTTTTATTTTGAAATTCACACTCAATTCCCTTTTCCCTTCTCATTTCTACATTTTTCAACCGATTCAACCCATTCCAACTTTCAACTGTTCATCATTTTTCTACCTATTCCACAACTTCCCACTTACCAAAAACTTCACATCTTTTATTTTGAAATTCACACCCAATTCCCTTTTCCCTTCTCATTTCTACATTTTTCAACCGATTCAACCCATTCCAACTTTCAACTGTTCATCATTTTTCTACCTATTCCACAACTTCCCACTTACCAAAAATTTTCACATCTTTTATTTTGAAATTCACACCCAATTCCCTTTTCCCTTCTCATTTCTACATTTTTCAACCGATTCAACCCATTCCAACTTTCAACTGTTCATCATTTTTCTACCTATTCCACAACTTCCCACTTACCAAAAACTTCACATCTTTTATTTTGAAATTCACACTCAATTCCCTTTTCCCTTCTCATTTCTACATTTTTCAACCGATTCAACCCATTCCAACTTTCAACTGTTCATCATTTTTCTACCTATTCCACAACTTCCCACTTACCAAAAACTTCACATCTTTTATTTTGAAATTCACACCCAATTCCCTTTTCCCTTCTCATTTCTACATTTTTCAACCGATTCAACCCATTCCAACTTTCAACTGTTCATCATTTTTCTACCTATTCCACAACTTCCCACTTACCAAAAACTTCACATCTTTTATTTTGAAATTCACACCCAATTCCCTTTTCCCTTCTCATTTCTACATTTTTCAACCGATTCAACCCATTCCAACTTTCAACTGTTCATCATTTTTCGACCTATTCCACAACTTCCCAAAACCTTCACATCTTTTATTTTGAAATTCACACCCAATTCCTTTTTCCCTTCTCATTTCTACATTTTTCAACCGATTCAACCCATTCCAACTTTCAACTGTTCATCATTTTTCTACCTATTCCACAACTTACCAAAAACTTCACATCTTTTATTTTGAAATTCACCACAAATTCTCCAAATATTCTACATTTCTCAAGTAATTCAACACGTTTCAACATCGTTCGGCAGCATTCCCCGAAAAAGTTATTCATACATTTCGCCTTCACACGCAATTTCTCCAGAAATTGCAAAATTCTAGTTATTATTATTATTATTATTATTATTATTCTATTTTATTCTCCTCACTTTTCTGTCCCGCTTCTTCTTTCACAAAATTCATCCGATTCACTCCATTCCACTTTTCACGTATTCCAAATATTCAGGAAAGGGTGGCTTGTATTTTTCTCATTCCGAAAATTTTCCGATTCCGCAAAATTCCCAAAATTCCGACAAATTTTTCCCCATCCATTCTTAATGGCACATTCGACATTTCACAAAATTTCGTTTTTCACCTCTAACTTCTACATTTTTCAACCGATTCAACCCATTCCAACTTTCAACTGTTCATTTTTTGCCTACCTATTCCACAACTTCCCACTTACCAAAAATTCCAAATTTTCAAATTTGAAATTCAACCAAAATTCTCTAAAATTCCGTTATTCCACTCTACTTTCTACATTTTTCAACCGATTCAACCCATTCCAACTTTCAACTGTTCATCTTTTGCCTACCTATTCCACAACTTCCCACTTACCAAAAATTCCAAATTCTCAAATTTGAAATTCAACCAAAATTCTCTAAAATTTCGTTTTTCTACTCTAATTTCTACATTTTTCGACCGATTCAACCCATTCCACATTTATTCCCCTTATTCACCTTATGCTTCCCACATTCACTCCCATTCACCCCCACTTCCACTATGCTTCCCACATTCACTCCCATTCACCCCCACTTCCACTATGCTTACACAATTCAACCCTTGACCCCCAATTCCAGTGTGGCGGCCATCTTGGATGACCCTGAAGTGCCACCAATGAACCCAGAATGAACCGGAAGTGCCCCAAATCAAACCGAAAGTGACCCCAAATAGACCGGAAGTGACCTCAGGTAAACCGGAAGTGACCCCAAATCAAACCGGAAGTGACCCCAAATGTACCGGAAGTGACCTTTTTAGACCGGAAACGACCCCTAATAAACCGGAAGTGACCTCAGACGAACCGGAAGTGACCCAAATTAAACCGGAAGTGACCCAAATAAACCCGAAGTGACCCCAAATAGACCGGAAGTGACCCCAAATAGACCGGAAGTTACCTCTGGTAAACCGGAAGTGACCCATAATCAAACCGGAAGTGACCCCAAATGTACCGGAAGTGACCTTTTTAGACCGGAAATGACCCCTAATAAACCGGAAGTGACCACAGACGAACCGGAAGTGACCCAAATTAAACCGGAAGTGACAAAAATAAACCGGAAGTGACCCCAAATAGACCGGAAGTGGCCCCAAATAGACCGGAAGTGTACTCTGGTAAACCGGAAGTGACCCCAAATCAAACCGGAAGTGACCCCAAATGAACCGGAAGTGACCTTTTTAGACCGGAAATGACCCCAAATAAACCGGAAGTGACCTCAGCTAAACCGGAAGTGACCTGTTTTAAACCGGAAGTGACCCAAATAAACCGGAAGTGACCCAAATTAGACCGGAAATGACCCGAATCAAGCCGGAAGTGACCTTATTTCAACACTAAGTGCCCCAAATAGCTACATTTGCGCTAACGTCTTCGTTTTTTGTCCGATTTAACCCGTTTCAACATTTGTACCCCAAAAGTGAACCTCCTGAGGCCGTTTTTTTTGGTTTTGTTCCAAATTTAGAAAGATTTTGGCGCAATTGCTTTTTTTTATTTTCCCATTCATTCTCTATGGGGATTCAACGTTTGCTCTAACTTCTACATTTTTTAACTGATTCAACCCGTTCCAACTTTCAACTGTTCATCTTTTGCCTACCTATTCCACAACTTCCCACTTACCAACAATTCCAAATTTAAAATTCAACCAAATTCTCCAAAATTTCGTTTTTCTACTCTAACTTCTACATTTTTCTACCGATTCAACCCATTCCAACTTTCAACTGTTCATCTTTTGCCTACCTATTCCACAACTTCCCACTTACCAAATATTCCAAACTTTCAATTTTGAAATTCACCACAAATTCTCCAAATATTCTACATTTCTCAAGTAATTCAACACGTTTCAACATCGTTCGGCAGCATTCCCCGAAAAAGTTATTCATACATTTCGCCTTCACACGCAATTTCTCCAGAAATTGCAAAATTCTAGTTATTATTATATTTTATTCTCCTCACTTTTTTGTCCCGCTTCTTCTTTCACAAAATTCACCCGATTCACTCCATTCCACTTTTCACGTATTCCAAATATTCAGGAAAGGGTGGCTTGTATTTTTCTCATTCCGAACATTTTCCGATTCCGCAAAATTCCCCAAATTCCGACAAATTTTTCCCCATTCATTCTTAATGGCACATTCGACATTTCACGTTTACGTCGTTCCAATTTGAAATTCACATCATTCAGCACATTCTAATCACATTCGGAAGGATTCTCGACATTCCCAAAATTCCCAAATTCAAAAATTTCACGTTTTCACGTTAAAAATTCCGACAAATTTTCACAAAATTTCGTTTTTCAGCTCTAACTTCTACATTTTTCAACCGATTCAACTCGTTCCAACTTTCAACTGTTCATCTTTTGCCTACCTATTCCACAACGTCCCACTTCCCAAAAACTTCACATCTTTTATTTTGAAATTCAACCAAAATTCTCTAAAATTTCGTTTTTCCACTCTAATTTCTACATTTTTCAACCGATTCAACCCATTCCAACTTTCAACTGTTCATTACTTTTCTACCGATTCCACAACTTCCCACTTACCAAAAGCTTCACATCTTTTATTTTGAAATTCACACCCAATTCCTTTTCCCTTCTCATTTCTACATTTTTCAACCGATTCAACCCATTCTAACTTTCAACTGTTCATCATTTTTCTACCTATTCCACAACTTCCCACTAACCAAAAACTTCACATCTTTTATTTTGAAATTCACACCCAATTTCCTTTTCCCTTCTCATTTCTACATTTTTCAACCGATTCAACCCATTCCAACTTTCAACTGTTCATCATTTTTCTACCTATTCCACAACTTCCCACTTACCAAAAACTTCACATCTTTTATTTTGAAATTCAACCAAAATTCTCTCAAATTCCGTTTTTGTACTCTAATTTCTACATTTTTCAACCGATTCAACCCATTCCAACTTTCTACTGTTCATCATTTTTCTACCTATTCCACAACTTCCCAAATACTTCACATCTTTTATTTTGAAATTCACACCCAATTCCTTTTTCCCTTCTCATTTCTACATTTTTCAACCGATTCAACCCATTCCAACTTTCAACTGTTCATCATTTTTCTACCTATTCCACAACTTCCCACTTACCAAAAACTTCACATCTTTTATTTTGAAATTCACACCCAATTCCCTTTTCCCTTCTCATTTCTACATTTTTCAACCGATTCAACCCATTCCAACTTTCAACTGTTCATCATTTTTCTACCTATTCCACAACTTCCCACTTACCAAAAACTTCACATCTTTTATTTTGAAATTCACACTCAATTCCCTTTTCCCTTCTCATTTCTACATTTTTCAACCGATTCAACCCATTCCAACTTTCAACTGTTCATCATTTTTCTACCTATTCCACAACTTCCCACTTACCAAAAACTTCACATCTTTTATTTTGAAATTCACACCCAATTCCCTTTTCCCTTCTCATTTCTACATTTTTCAACCGATTCAACCCATTCCAACTTTCAACTGTTCATCATTTTTCTACCTATTCCACAACTTCCCACTTACCAAAAATTTTCACATCTTTTATTTTGAAATTCACACCCAATTCCCTTTTCCCTTCTCATTTCTACATTTTTCAACCGATTCAACCCATTCCAACTTTCAACTGTTCATCATTTTTCTACCTATTCCACAACTTCCCACTTACCAAAAACTTCACATCTTTTATTTTGAAATTCACACTCAATTCCCTTTTCCCTTCTCATTTCTACATTTTTCAACCGATTCAACCCATTCCAACTTTCAACTGTTCATCATTTTTCTACCTATTCCACAACTTCCCACTTACCAAAAACTTCACATCTTTTATTTTGAAATTCACACCCAATTCCCTTTTCCCTTCTCATTTCTACATTTTTCAACCGATTCAACCCATTCCAACTTTCAACTGTTCATCATTTTTCTACCTATTCCACAACTTCCCACTTACCAAAAACTTCACATCTTTTATTTTGAAATTCACACCCAATTCCCTTTTCCCTTCTCATTTCTACATTTTTCAACCGATTCAACCCATTCCAACTTTCAACTGTTCATCATTTTTCGACCTATTCCACAACTTCCCAAAACCTTCACATCTTTTATTTTGAAATTCACACCCAATTCCTTTTTCCCTTCTCATTTCTACATTTTTCAACCGATTCAACCCATTCCAACTTTCAACTGTTCATCATTTTTCTACCTATTCCACAACTTACCAAAAACTTCACATCTTTTATTTTGAAATTCACCACAAATTCTCCAAATATTCTACATTTCTCAAGTAATTCAACACGTTTCAACATCGTTCGGCAGCATTCCCCGAAAAAGTTATTCATACATTTCGCCTTCACACGCAATTTCTCCAGAAATTGCAAAATTCTAGTTATTGTGTGAAGGCGAAGGCCTTCACACATATGTTATTCTACTCCATTTACTTTATTGTGTGAAGGCGAAGGCCTTCACACATATGTTATTCTACTCCATTTACTTTATTATTATTATTATTCTATTTTATTCCCGCCACTTTTTTGTCCCGCTTCTTCTTCCACAAAATTCATCCGATTCACTCCATTCCACTTTTCACGTATTCCAAATATTCACGACATGAGCGCTTGTATTTTTCTCATTCCGAAAATTTTCCGATTCCGCAAGATTCCCAAAATTCCGACAAATTTTTCCCCATCCATTCTTAATGGCACATTCCACATTTCACAAAATTTCGTGTTTCACCTCTAACTTCTACATTTTTCAACCGATTCAACCCATTCCAACTTTCAACTGTTCATCTTTTGCCTACCTATTCCACAACTTCCCACTTACCAAAAATTCCAAATTCTCAAATTTGAAATTCAACCAAAATTCTCTCAAATTCCGTTATTCCACTCTAATTTCTACATTTTTCAACCGATTCAACCCATTCCAAATGCATTCACCTTATGCTTCCCACATTCACTCCCATTCACCCCCACTTCCACTACGCCTACACATTCAACCCTTGACCCCCAATTCCAGTGTGGCGGCCATCTTGGATTGACCCTCAAGTGCCCCCAATGAACCCAAAATGAACCGGAAGTGCCCCAGATCAAACCGAAAGTGACCCCAAATAGACCGGAAGTGACCTCAGGTAAACCGGAAGTGACCCCAAATCAAACCGGAAGTGACCCCAAATGTACCGGAAGTGGCCTTTTTAGACCGGAAATGACCCCTAATAAACCGGAAGTGACCTCAGACGAACCGGAAGTGACCCAAATTAAACCGGAAGTGACCCAAATAAACCGGAAGTGACCCCAAATAGACCGGAAGTGACCCCAAATAGACCGGAAGTGACCTCTGGTAAACCGGAAGTGACCCCAAATCAAACCGGAAGTGACCCAAAATGAACCGGAAGTTACCTTTTTAGACCGGAAATGACCCCAAATAAACCGGAAGTGACCTCAGCTAGACCGGAAGTGACCTGTTTTAAACCGGAAGTGACCCAAATAAACCGGAAGTGACCCCAAATAGACCGGAAGTGACCCCAAATAGACCGGAAGTGACCTCTGGTAAACCGGAAGTCACCCCAAATCAAACCGGAAGTGACCCAAAATGAACCGGAAGTGACCTTTTTAGACCGGAAATGACCCCAAATAAACCGGAAGTGACCTCAGCTAAACCGGAAGTGACCTATTTTAAACCGGAAGTGACCCAAATAAACCGGAAGTGACCCAAATTACACCGGAAATGACCCGAATCAAGCCGGAAGTGACCTTATTTCAACACTAAGTGCCCCAAATGGCTACATTTGCGCTAACGTCTTCGTTTTTTGTCCGATTTAACCCGTTTCAACATTTTTACCCCAAAAGTGAACCTCCTGAGGCCGTTTTTTTTGGTTTTGTTCCAAATTTAGAAAGATTTTGGCGCAATTGCTTTTTTTTATTTTCCCATTCATTCTCTATGGGGATTCAACATTTGCTCTAACTTCTACATTTTTTAACTGATTCAACCCGTTCCAACTTTAAACTGTTCATCTTTTGCCTACCTATTCCACAACTTCCCACTTACCAACAATTCCAAATTTAAAATTCAACCAAATTCTCCAAAATTTCGTTTTTCTACTCTAACTTCTACATTTTTCTACCGATTCAACCCATTCCAACTTTCAACTGTTCATCTTTTGCCTACCTATTCCACAACTTCCCACTTACCAAATATTCCAAACTTTCAATTTTGAAATTCACCACAAATTCTCCAAATATTCTACATTTCTCAAGTAATTCAACACGTTTCAACATCGTTCGGCAGCATTCCCCGAAAAAGTTATTCATACATTTCGCCTTCACACGCAATTTCTCCAGAAATTGCAAAATTCTAGTTATTATTATTCTTCTATTTTATTCTCCTCACTTTTTTGTCCCGTTTCATCTTTCACATAATTCATCCGATTCACTCCATTCCACTTTTCACGTATTCCAAATATTCAGGAAAGGGGTGCTTGTATTTTTCTCATTCCGAAAATTTTCCGATTCCGCAAAATTCCCAAAATTCCGACAAATTTTTCCCCATCCATTCTTAATGGCACATTCGACATTTCACAAAATTTCGTTTTTCACCTCTAACTTCTACATTTTTCAACCGATTCAACCCATTCCAACTTTCAACTGTTCATCTTTTGCCTACCTATTCCACAACTTCCCACTTACCAAAAATTCCAAATTTTCAAATTTGAAATTCAACCAAAATTCTCTCAAATTCCGTTATTCCACTCTAATTTCTACATTTTTCAACCGATTCAACCCGTTCCAACTTTCAACTGTTCATCTTTTGCTTACCTATTCCACAACTTCCCACTTACCAAAAATTCCAAATTCTCAAATTTGAAATTCAACCAAAATTCTTCTTTTTCTACTCTAATTTCTACATTTTTCGACCGATTCAACCCATTCCACATTTATTCCCCTTATTCACCTTATGCTTACCACATTCACTCCCATTCACCCCCACTTCCACTATGATTCCCACATTCACTCCCATTCACCCCCACTTCCACTATGCTTACACAATTCAACCCTTGACCCCCAATTCCAGTGTGGCGGCCATCTTGGATGACCCTGAAGTGCCACCAATGAACCCAGAATGAACCGGAAGTGCCCCAAATCAAACCGAAAGTGACCCCAAATAGACCGGAAGTGACCTCAGGTAAACCGGAAGTGACCCCAAATCAAACCGGAAGTGACCCCAAATGTACCGGAAGTGACCTTTTTAGACCGGAAATGACCCCTAATAAACCGGAAGTGAACTCAGACGAACCGGAAGTGACCCAAATTAAACCGGAAGTGACCCAAATAAACCGGAAGTGACCCCAAATAGACCGGAAGTGACCCCAAATAGACCGGAAGTTACCTCTGGTCAACCGAAAGTGACCCCAAATCAAACCGGAAGTGACCCCAAATGTACCAGAAGTTACCTTTTTAGACCGGAAATGACCCCAAATAAACCGGAAGTGATCTTAGACGAACCGGAAGTGACCCAAATTAAACCGGAAGTGACCCAAATAAACCGGAAGTGACCCCTAGTAGACCGGAAGTGACCCCAAATAGACCGGAAGTGACCTCTGGTAAACCGGAAGTGACCCCAAATCAAACCGGAAGTGACCCCAAATGTACCGGAAGTGACCTTTTTAGACCGGAAATGACCCCAAATAAACCGGAAGTGACCTCAGCTAAACCGGAAGTGACCTGTTTTAAACCGGAAGTGACCCAAATAAACCGGAAGTGACCCCAAATAGACCGGAAGTGACCCCAAATAGACCGGAAGTGACCTCTGGTAAACCGGAAGTGATCTAAAATGAACCGGAAGTGACCTTTTTAGACCGGAAATGACCCCAAATAAACCGGAAGTGACCTCAGCTTAACCGAAAGTGACCTGTTTTAAACCGGAAGTGACCCAAATAAACCGGAAGTGACCCAAATTAGACCGGAAATGACCCGAATCAAGCCGGAAGTGACCTTATTTCAACACTAAGTGCCCCAAATAGCTACATTTGCGCTAACGTCTTCGTTTTTTGTCCGATTTAACCCGTTTCAACATTTTTACCCCAAAAGTGAACCTCCTGAGGCCGTTTTTTTTTGTTTTGTTCCAAATTTAGAAAGATTTGGCGCAATTGCTTTTTTTTATTTTCTCATTCATTCTCTATGGGGATTCAACATTTGCTCTAACTTCTACATTTTTCAACCGATTCAACCCATTCCAACTTTCAACTGTTCATCTTTTGCCTACCTATTCCACAACTTCCCACTTACCAAAAATTCCGAACTTTCACATTTGAAATTCAACCAAATTCTCCAAAATTTCGTTTTTCCACTCTAATTTCTACATTTTTCGACCGATTCAACCCATTCCACATTTATTCCCTTTATTCATCTTATGCTTACCACATTCACTCCCATTCACCCCCACTTCCACTACGCTTACACAATTCAACCCTTGACCCCCAATTCCAGTGTGGCGGCCATCTTGGATGACCCTGAAGTGCCACCAATGAACCCAGAATGAACCGGAAGTGCCCCAAATCAAACCGAAAGTGACCCCAAATAGACCGGAAGTGACCTCAGGTAAACCGGAAGTGACCCCAAATCAAACCGGAAGTGACCCCAAATGTACCGGAAGTGACCTTTTTAGACCGGAAATGACCCCTAATAAACCGGAAGTGACCTCAGACGAACCGGAAGTGACCCAAATTAAACCGGAAGTGACCCAAATAAACCGGAAGTGACCCCAAATAGACCGGAAGTGACCCCAAATAGACCGGAAGTGACCTCTGGTAAACCGGAAGTGACCCCAAATCAAACCGGAAGTGACCACAAATGAACCGGAAGTGACCTTTTTAGACCGGAAGTGACCCCAAATAAACCAGAAGTGACCTCAGCTAAACCGGAAGTGACCTGTTTTAAACCGGAAGTGACCCAAATAAACCGGAAGTGACCCAAATTAGACCGGAAATGACCCGAATCAAACCGGAAGTGACCTTATTTCAACACTAAGTGCCCCAAATAGCTACAATTGCTAACTTTTTCGTTTTTTGTCCGATTTAACCCGTTTCAACATTTTTACCCCAAAAGTGAACCTCTTGAGGCCGTTTTTTGTTTTTTTTCCAAATTTAGAAAGATTTTGGCGCAATTGCTTTTTTTATTTTCCCATTCATTCTCTATGGGGATTCAACATTTGCTCTAACTTCTATATTTTTCAACTGATTCAACCCGTTCCAACTTTCAACTGTACATCTTTTGCCTGCCTATTCCACAACTTCCCACTTACCAAAAATTCCAAATTCGAAATTCAACCAAATTCTCCAAAATTTCGTTTTTCTACTCTAATTTCTACATTTTTCAACCGATTCAACCCATTCCAACTTTCAGCTGTTCATCTTCTGCCTACCTATTCCACAACTTCCCACTTACCAAATATTCCAAACTTTCAATTTTGAAATTCACCACAAATTCTCCAAATATTCTACATTTCTCAAGTAATTCAACACGTTTCAACATCGTTCGGCAGCATTCCCCGAAAAAGTTATTCATACATTTCGCCTTCACACGCAATTTCTCCAGAAATTGCAAAATTCTAGTTATTATTATTCTTCTATTTTATTCTCCTCACTTTTTTGTCCCGTTTCATCTTTCACATAATTCATCCGATTCACTCCATTCCACTTTTCACGTATTCCAAATATTCAGGAAAGGGTGGCTTGTATTTTTCTCATTCCGAAAATTTTCCGATTCCGCAAAATTCCCAAAATTCCGACAAATTTTTCCCCATCCATTCTTAATGGCACATTCGACATTTCACAAAATTTCGTTTTTCACCTCTAACTTCTACATTTTTCAACCGATTCAACCCATTCCAACTTTCAACTGTTCATCTTTTGCCTACCTATTCCACAACTTCCCACTTACCAAAAATTCCAAATTTTCAAATTTGAAATTCAACCAAAATTCTCTCAAATTCCGTTATTCCACTCTAATTTCTACATTTTTCAACCGATTCAACCCGTTCCAACTTTCAACTGTTCATCTTTTGCCTACCTATTCCACAACTTCCCACTTACCAAAAGTTCCAAATTTTCAAATTTGAAATTCAACCAAAATTCTCTCAAATTCCGTTATTCCACTCTAATTTCTACATTTTTCAACCGATTCAACCCGTTCCAACTTTCAACTGTTCATCTTTTGCCTACCTATTCCACAACTTCCCACTTACCAAAAATTCCAAATTCTCAAATTTGAAATTCAACCAAAATTCTCTAAAATTTCGTTTTTCTACTCTAATTTCTACATTTTTCGACCGATTCAACCCATTCCACATTTATTCCCCTTATTCACCTTATGCTTACCACATTCACTCCCATTCACCCCCACTTCCACTATGCTTCCCACATTCACTCCCATTCACCCCCACTTCCACTATGCTTACACAATTCAACCCTTGACCCCCAATTCCAGTGTGGCGGCCATCTTGGATGACCCTGAAGTGCCACCAATGAACCCAGAATGAACCGGAAGTGCCCCAAATCAAACCGAAAGTGACCCCAAATAGACCGGAAGTGACCTCAGGTAAACCGGAAGTGACCCCAAATCAAACCGGAAGTGACCCCAAATGTACAGGAAGTGACCTTTTTAGACCGGAAATGACCCCTAATAAACCGGAAGTGACCTCAGACGAACCGGAAGTGACCCAAATTAAACCGGAAGTGACCCAAATAAACCGGAAGTGACGCCAAATAGACCGGAAGTTACCCCAAATAGACCGGAAGTGACCTCTGGTAAACCGGAAGTGACCCCAAATCAAACCGGAAGTGACCCCAAATGAACCGGAAGTGACCTTTTTAGACCAGAAATGACCCCAAATAAACCGGAAGTGACCTCAGCTAAACCGGAAGTGACCTGTTTTAAACCGGAAGTGACCCAAATAAACCGGAAGTGACCCAAACTAGACCGGAAGTGACCCGAATCAAGCCGGAAGTGACCTTATTTCAACACTAAGTGCCCCAAATAGCTACATTTGCGCTAACGTCTTCGTTTTTTGTCCGATTTAACCCGTTTCAACATTTTTACCCCAAAAGTGAACCTCCTGAGGCCGTTTTTTTTGGTTTTGTTCCAAATTTAGAAAGATTTTGGCGCAATTGCTTTTTTTTATTTTCCCATTCATTCTCTATGGGGATTCAACATTTGCTCTAACTTCTACATTTTTTAACTGATTCAACCCGTTCCAACTTTCAACTGTTCATCTTTTGCCTACCTATTCCACAACTTCCCACTTACCAACAATTCCAAATTTAAAATTCAACCAAATTCTCCAAAATTTCCTTTTTCTACTCTAACTTCTACATTTTTCTACCGATTCAACCCATTCCAACTTTCAACTGTTCATCTTTTGCCTACCTATTCCACAACTTCCCACTTACCAAATATTCCAAACTTTCAATTTTGAAATTCACCACAAATTCTCCAAATATTCTACATTTCTCAAGTAATTCAACACGTTTCAACATCGTTCGGCAGCATTCCCCGAAAAAGTTATTCATACATTTCGCCTTCACACGCAATTTCTCCAGAAATTGCAAAATTCTAGTTGTGTGAAGGCGAAGGCCTTCACACATATGTTATTCTACACCATTCTCTATTATTATTATTATTATTATTATTCTCTTTTATTCTCCACACTTTTTTGTCCACTTTCATCTTCCACATAATTCATCCGATTCACTCCATTCCACTTTCCACGTATTCCAAATATTCACGCGATGAGCGCTTCCATTTTTCTCGTTCCGAAAATTTTCCGATTCCGCAAAATTCCCAAAATTCCGACAAATTTTTCCCCATCCATTCTTAATGGCACATTCGACATTTCACAAAATTTCGTTTTTCACCTCTAACTTCTACATTTTTCAACCGATTCAACCCATTCCAACTTTCAACTGTTCATCTTTTGCCTACCTATTCCACAACTTCCCACTTACCAAAAATTCCAAATTTTCAAATTTGAAATTCAACCAAAATTCTCTCAAATTCCGTTTTTCTAATCTAATTTCTACATTTTTCAACCGATTCAACCCATTCCAACTTTCAACTGTTCATCTTTTGCCTACCTATTCCACAACTTCCCACTTACCAAAAATTCCAAATTTTCAAATTTGAAATTCAACCAAAATTCTCTCAAATTCCGTTTTTCTAATCTAATTTCTACATTTTTCAACCGATTCAACCCATTCCAACTTTCAACTGTTCATCTTTTGCCTACCTATTCCACAACTTCCCACTTACCAAAAATTCCAAATTTTCAAATTTGAAATTCAACCAAAATTCTCCAAAATTCAGTTTTTCCACTCTAATTTCTACATTTTTCAACCGATTCAACCCATTCCAACTTTCAACTGTTCATCTTTTGCCTACCTATTCCACAACTTCCCACTTACCAAAAATTCCGAACTTTCACATTTGAAATTCAACCAAATTCTCCAAAATTTCGTTTTTCCACTCTAATTTCTACATTTTTCGACCGATTCAACCCATTCCACATTTATTCCCTTTATTCATCTTATGCTTACCACATTCACTCCCATTCACCCCCACTTCCACTACGCTTACACATTCAACCCTTGACCCCCAATTCCAGTGTGGCGGCCATCTTGGATTGACCCTCAAGTGCCCCCAATGAACCCAAAATGAACCGGAAGTGCCCCAAATCAAACCGAAAGTGACCCCAAATAGACCGGAAGTGACCTCAGGTAAACCGGAAGTGACCCCAAATCAAACCGGAAGTGACCCCAAACGTACCGGAAGTGACCTTTTTAGACCGGAAATGACCCCTAATAAACAGGAAGTGACCTCAGACGAACCGGAAGTGACCCAAATTAAACCGGAAGTGACCCAAATAAACCGGAAGTGACCCCAAATAGACCGGAAGTGACCTCTGGTAAACCGGAAGTGACCCTAAATCAAACCGGAAGTGACCCCAAATGAACCGGAAGTGCCCTTTTTAGACCGGAAGTGACCCCAAATAAACCGGAAGTGACCTCAGCTAAACCGGAAGTGACCTGTTTTAAACCGGAAGTGACCCAAATAAACCGGAAGTGACCCAAACTAGACCGGAAGTGACCCGAATCAAACCGGAAGTGACCTTATTTCAACACTGAGTGGCCCAAATAGCTACATTTGCGCTAACTTTTTCGTTTTTTGTCTGATTTAACCCCTTTCAACATTTTTACCCCAAAAGTGAATCTCCTGAGGCCGTTTTTTTTGTTTTGTTCCAAATTTAGAAAGATTTTGGCGCAATTGCTTTTTTTATTTTCCCATTCATTCTCTATGGGGATTCAACATTTGCTCTAACTTCTACATTTTTTAACTGATTCAACCCGTTCCAACTTTCAACTGTACATCTTTTGCCTACCTATTCCACAACTTCCCACTTACCAAAAATTCCAAATTCGAAATTCAACCAAATTCTCCAAAATTTCGTTTTTCTACTCTAAATTCTACATTTTTCAACCGATTCAACCCATTCCAACTTTCAACTGTTCATCTTTTGCCTACCTATTCCACAACTTCCCACTTACCAAATATTCCAAACTTTCAATTTTGAAATTCACCACAAATTCTCCAAATATTCTACATTTCTCAAGTAATTCAACACGTTTCAACATCGTTCGGCAGCATTCCCCGAAAAAGTTATTCATACATTTCGCCTTCACACGCAATTTCTCCAGAAATTGCAAAATTCTAGTTGTGTGAAGGCGAAGGCCTTCACACATTGATATTGTACTTTATTATTAAACAACTTATTCCTCCCACTTTTTTGACATCTAACTACTCCCACATGCTTCAACCGATTCACCTCGTTCAACCTTTCACACGTTCCAAAAATTCATGGCACGCTTGCCAGTATTTTTCGCGTTCATAACATTTACCGTTTTTAAGTAATTAGCAAATTTGTGCCTTTTATTTCCCCATTCATTCTTAATGGCAATGTCAACCCGAGCCAGTTTCCTGTAGTGGGTTCGATTCCCACATTGGGCGTCATTAATTATTTTACTCTTTATTCTTCCCGCTTATCATTTTCAACGCTTATCATTTGTAACTAACATTCGCATTCAACATTCATTACATTAAGCAATTTCCACCACTTTGATTACGTATTCGCATTCAACAAACACATTCATTACATTAACCAATTGCAACCACGACATAGTAAGGGACTCAATTAGCTCGTGGGAAACACAAGTGATTCCAGTACACGAGCATCATTCCCGAGTGGTATCAAAACCCGCGTCAGTTCGATTCCCACATTGGGCGTCATTATTTATTTTACTCTTTATCCTTCCCGGTTATCATTTTCAACGGTTATCATTTGTAACTTTTGTCATTCGCATTCAACATTCATTACATTAAGCAATTTCCACCACTTTGATAACGCATTCGCATTCAACAAACACATTCATTACATTAACCAAATTCAACCAGCAAGAAGGAAGGATCCTCATTAGCTCAGTCGGAAACACAATTGAAATGTCAACCCGAGCCAGTTTCCTGTAGTGGGTTCGATTCCCACATTGGGAGTCATAAATTATTTTACTCTTTATTCTTCCCCCTTATCATTTGTACCTTTTTTGTAACATTTGTAACATTTCATTTTTAACGTTTATCATTTGTACCTTTTTGTAACATGTATTTGTAACATTTTCCCATTTATTTCACAATAATTTATTTTCCCTTTTCATTCTTCCCGCTTATCATTTTTAACGCTTAACGTTTGTAAATTAACATCTGCCTTCGCCTTCACACGCAATTTCTTCCGAAATTGCAATTCTAGTTATTATTATTATTCTATTTTATTCCCGCCACTTTTTTGTCCCGCTTCTTCTTCCACAAAATTCATCCGATTCACTCCATTCCACTTTTCACGTATTCCAAATATTCACGACATGAGCGCTTGTATTTTTCTCATTCCGAAAATTTTCCGATTCCGCAAAATTCCCAAAATTCCGACAAATTTTTCCCCATCCATTCTTAATGGCACATTCCACATTTCACAAAATTTCGTTTTTCACCTCTAACTTCTACATTTTTCAACCGATTCAACCCATTCCAACTTTCAACTGTTCATCTTTTGCCTACCTATTCCACAACTTCCCACTTACCAAAAATTCCAAATTTTCAAATTTGAAATTCAACCAAAATTCTCTCAAATTCTGTTTTTCTACTCTAATTTCTACACTTTTCAACCGATTCAACCCATTCCAACTTTCAACTGTTCATCTTTTGCCTACCTATTCCACAACTTCCCACTTACCAAAAATTCCAAATTTTCAAATTTGAAATTCAACCAAAATTCTCCAAAATTCAGTTTTTCCACTCTAATTTCTACATTTTTCAACCGATTCAACCCATTCCAACTTTCAACTGTTCATCTTTTGCCTACCTATTCCACAACTTCCCACTTACCAAAAATTCCGAACTTTCACATTTGAAATTCAACCAAATTCTCCAAAATTTCGTTTTTCCACTCTAATTTCTACATTTTTCGACCGATTCAACCCATTCCACATTTATTCCCTTTATTCATCTTATGCTTACCACATTCACTCCCATTCACCCCCACTTCCACTATGCTTACACAATTCAACCCTTGACCCCCAATTCCAGTGTGGCGGCCATCTTGGATGACCCTGAAGTGCCACCAATGAACCCAGAATGAACCGGAAGTGCCCCAAATCAAACCGAAAGTGACCCCAAATAGACCGGAAGTGACCTCAGGTAAACCGGAAGTGACCCCAAATCAAACCGGAAGTGACCCCAAATGTACCGGAAGTGACCTTTTTAGACCGGAAATGACCCCTAATAAACCGGAAGTGACCTCAGACGAACCGGAAGTGACCCAAATTAAACCGGAAGTGACCCAAATAAACCGGAAGTGACCCCAAATAGACCGGAAGTGACCCCAAATAGACCGGAAGTGACCTCTGGTAAACCGGAAGTGACCCCAAATCAAACCGGAAGTGACCACAAATGAACCGGAAGTGACCTTTTTAGACCGGAAGTGACCCCAAATAAACCAGAAGTGACCTCAGCTAAACCGGAAGTGACCTGTTTTAAACCGGAAGTGACCCAAATAAACCGGAAGTGACCCAAATTAGACCGGAAATGACCCGAATCAAACCGGAAGTGACCTTATTTCAACACTAAGTGCCCCAAATAGCTACAATTGCTAACTTTTTCGTTTTTTGTCCGATTTAACCCGTTTCAACATTTTTACCCCAAAAGTGAACCTCTTGAGGCCGTTTTTTGTTTTTTTTCCAAATTTAGAAAGATTTTGGCGCAATTGCTTTTTTTATTTTCCCATTCATTCTCTATGGGGATTCAACATTTGCTCTAACTTCTATATTTTTCAACTGATTCAACCCGTTCCAACTTTCAACTGTACATCTTTTGCCTGCCTATTCCACAACTTCCCACTTACCAAAAATTCCAAATTCGAAATTCAACCAAATTCTCCAAAATTTCGTTTTTCTACTCTAATTTCTACATTTTTCAACCGATTCAACCCATTCCAACTTTCAGCTGTTCATCTTCTGCCTACCTATTCCACAACTTCCCACTTACCAAATATTCCAAACTTTCAATTTTGAAATTCACCACAAATTCTCCAAATATTCTACATTTCTCAAGTAATTCAACACGTTTCAACATCGTTCGGCAGCATTCCCCGAAAAAGTTATTCATACATTTCGCCTTCACACGCAATTTCTCCAGAAATTGCAAAATTCTAGTTATTATTATTATTCTATTTTATTCCCGCCACTTTTTTGTCCCGTTTCATCTTCCACATAATTCATCCGATTCACTCCATTCCACTTTTCACGTATTCCAAATATTCACGACATGAGCGCTTGTATTTTTCTCATTCCGAAAATTTTCCGATTCCGCAAAATTCCCAAAATTCCGACAAATTTTTCCCCATCCATTCTTAATGGCACATTCGACATTTCACAAAATTTCGTGTTTCACCTCTAACTTCTACATTTTTCAACCGATTCAACCCATTCCAACTTTCAACTGTTCATCTTTTGCCTACCTATTCCACAACTTCCCACTTACCAAAAATTCCAAATTTTCAAATTTGAAATTCAACCAAAATTCTCTCAAATTCCGTTATTCCACTCTAATTTCTACATTTTTCAACCGATTCAACCCATTCCAACTTTCAACTGTTCATCTTTTGCCTACCTATTCCACAACTTCCCACTTACCAAAAATTCCAAATTCTCAAATTTGAAATTCAACCAAAATTCTCTCAAATTTCGTTTTTCTACTCTAATTTCTACATTTTTCGACCGATTCAACCCATTCCAAATGCATTGACCTTATGCTTCCCACATTCACTCCCATTCACCCCCACTTCCACTACGCTTACACATTCAACCCTTGACCCCCAATTCCAGTGTGGCGGCCATCTTGGATTGACCCTCAAGTGCCCCCAATGAACCCAAAATGAACCGGAAGTGCCCCAAATCAAACCGAAAGTGACCCCAAATAGACCGGAAGTGACCTCAGGTAAACCGGAAGTGACCCCAAATCAAACCGGAAGTGACCCCAAATGTACCGGAAGTGACCTTTTTAGACCGGAAATGACCCCTAATAAACCGGAAGTGACCTCAGACGAACCGGAAGTGACCCAAATTAAACCGGAAGTGACCCAAATAAACCGGAAGTGACCCCAAATAGACCGGAAGTGACCCCAAATAGACCGGAAGTGACCTCTGGTAAACCGGAAGTGACCCCAAATCAAACCGGAAGTGACCACAAATGAACCGGAAGTGACCTTTTTAGACCGGAAGTGACCCCAAATAAACCAGAAGTGACCTCAGCTAAACCGGAAGTGACCTGTTTTAAACCGGAAGTGACCCAAATAAACCGGAAGTGACCCAAATTAGACCGGAAATGACCCGAATCAAACCGGAAGTGACCTTATTTCAACACTAAGTGCCCCAAATAGCTACAATTGCTAACTTTTTCGTTTTTTGTCCGATTTAACCCGTTTCAACATTTTTACCCCAAAAGTGAACCTCTTGAGGCCGTTTTTTGTTTTTTTTCCAAATTTAGAAAGATTTTGGCGCAATTGCTTTTTTTATTTTCCCATTCATTCTCTATGGGGATTCAACATTTGCTCTAACTTCTATATTTTTCAACTGATTCAACCCGTTCCAACTTTCAACTGTACATCTTTTGCCTGCCTATTCCACAACTTCCCACTTACCAAAAATTCCAAATTCGAAATTCAACCAAATTCTCCAAAATTTCGTTTTTCTACTCTAATTTCTACATTTTTCAACCGATTCAACCCATTCCAACTTTCAGCTGTTCATCTTTTGCCTACCTATTCCACAACTTCCCACTTACCAAATATTCCAAACTTTCAATTTTGAAATTCACCACAAATTCTCCAAATATTCTACATTTCTCAAGTAATTCAACACGTTTCAACATCGTTCGGCAGCATTCCCCGAAAAAGTTATTCATACATTTCGCCTTCACACGCAATTTCTCCAGAAATTGCAAAATTCTAGTTATTATTATTATTGCTAAACAAAACAATAAAACGTCACAACGTAATTAACCAATGACAGGAGACATCGAGGATGCCAGTGTGCGTCACATGGCTCGCTCTCAGCTAGCCTTCATGCAGTTTGCCATTAATATGTTTCCGTTGCTTCCAACCTTTCAAGTCTTACCCGTTTGATGGTAGCTCACGCGCGAGCACACGGTTTCACGAATTCAAACGCCACGCGGATCATCGGACCGTCAGCCCGGTTCGCTCCAGGAGCATAACGTAGCAGCGGTTGCTTTGGAGGTTGTTCCCTACAAAGCTCTGTGTTCCAGTGGGCACAAGCTAACGTCCGTTTGTCAGGCCCGGACAGACAGCGGCGAGGAGGCCCCGAACCGCACTGGGAAACCGGGTGGAAAGCCATGGCTAACATCGCAGTTCAGAGGATAAAACGGGAATTCAAGGAGGTGCTCAAAAGCGAAGAGGTAAGTTTGACGCGTTTGCATGTTTGATACTTCTGTATTTCTTTGTCTTGGCCATCTATGATGAGAAGAACGCCACTGACGCGTCGCTGCCTCAGGTGTCAGCTAGCCTCCAGATAGCTAGCTGCAGCTAACCTGCGAGCCGCCGTCGAGCTTCACAAAAGTAGCTCTTGGCCGCTGTTATTTAGCTCAATAGGACATCTTGGCGACTCAGACGCTGTTTTAAAACCTAAATAAGTCCATTTCAAGAGACAAATTCAGCCGTATTTTACGTGGCGTTGTTGAGCTAGCGCACTCTCGCCTTATGGTAACTGCTAGCTCAGCTAGCCATCAAAGATAGTTCGACAAAGTCCTGTGTCATTCACTCAGTTACGGTTCGTTTCTGATAAGTATCTTTATTTGTGAGGCCGGGGTTCTCAGCAAGTTTCACACTTGAAAGAACTGTTGCTCGTGGTGCGGGATGTCATTTTTATGCTGCATAGGCAGGTTTGTGTTTTGACAGCAAGCTCAATTAACGCTTTCCAGCCTGCCTGTCTCGCTCACTACATTGATGGTTCTTCACCGTTTCAGACCAGCAAAAACCAGATTAAGGTGGATCTGGTGGACGAGAACTTCACAGAACTTAAAGGAGAGATAGCTGGGCCACCTGACACACCGTATGAAGGTGAGAGGCCTATGGAGACATCATGGAGATTGCTTCCATTATAGCCAAAAACTTGTATTCTTCAGCAGGCCTTGCTAAATATCACTTCACATTTAAAGTGGCCCTGTATGATCAATTAAGCTGCCTCAAGCATGTGGAATATTGTGTTAAAAATTGAGGTCAGGATCAGTTACAAAATATGCAAATCTGTTCTTAAATATAATAATGTATAATAAATCTAAAAAGCTATTTCACGAACATTCTGAGTCCTCGCGTCATAAAATGTGGGAATGTAAAACCTGAGATCCTTTGAAAATGTTGCTGCAAATGGGCATTTAATGAAGCACTTGAAATGACACAACTGTTCTGTGCCTGAGGTTATTGATCTAGCAAATAAATCATGAACTTTTTCCATGTAGCCCCTGCAATCTGCTCACTTATCTGTCATTGCAGTTTGTTGTACGTATGTATATTTGAGGTGTCCTATTTTTTGTAATTGGACCTTGTTTATAAAATTGAACGAGAAAGTGTGGCCTTCATTTCTTTAACTAAAAACAACTGTAGAAAATGAATGTCTCGCCACTTTCACTCAATGCGTGCACGCACCCACGCAGGGATACAATATTTTTCAGGAGTGACTATTTTGGCAAAACACCGGCGTAGTTGTCATGCGCTATTTCTCGGGTGGAAGATAAGGGAGCTCAAGCGCATTGGTCGGTCGCTACATCTTGGTCAGTGGTCACTAGTCGACCAAAGATTGGTTCGCCGAAAAATAGCTTGAAGTTTTGGAATGGCCGGCCAACTCCCCTGACTTCACCATTGGGCTATGGTCAAGCGAAAAATTTGCGACAGAGAGTCGACTAGGCTGGACCAACTCAAGCAGAACATCACTGCCTGGGAAGCTGTGAGTGCGGAAACTTGTGACACGCACGTGATTATTGGAATTTATTGAAAGCAGGTTACAGCTATCGGTGGTCTCCCTTGCATACTACTACAATGTAATGTATACAAGTCAAGACCCTGCAATTTTCTACTGTGAATTTACAAGTTGCAGCTGTCTGCAAGACCAAGAAGGCATCTATCTACATGTGATTGGGTGGGTCTTGTGTTTGGAGGTGCAGCAAATTGGGGGGAAAAAAAATACATTAATTAATCGACAACTAGATTATCATCACTTTAGCATTGACTACAGAACAATCTGATGTTGCTGGGCTGCTAATATACGTTGGGAAAAGCGCCTACTGCCTGACCTCTCGTTGATGAATGAAAATGCCCTCATCATCTGTTAATGATCTTTTTCCTTTCTTCAGGGGGTAGATACCAACTAGAAATTAAAATTCCAGAGACATATCCTTTCAATCCACCCAAGGTACTTTGGTGTTAATTATTGATTATGTATTCATTGCTTTCTAAATAGTTGCTACATTTACAAATGATGTGTAACTGGTTTTTTTTTTTTTCTTTTGTTTGATACAGGTACGGTTTATCACAAATATCTGGCATCCCAACATCAGTTCAGTCACAGGTGCAATATGTTTGGACATTCTCAAAGACCAGTGGTGAGTCTGTTTTTGCCACAGTGTCACACATTGTCGACACCAGTCGTGCAAGTCTGCCAGGTTGGCCATATCGGGGCAGCGGGACATTTTTATTGGCAATCGGCATTGTCCAAAAGTAACTGTTTATAGGGCGTTGCTTTTAGCGTCGTTAATAAATTCAAGGCGAAGACTATTAAAGTAGCTGGTGCTTTCTTCAAATTTTCTGCATGTAGTGGTGGAAACGTTGGTCTAAATTAAAGCCTTTGGTTGGACACTGCAATAACTTACTCGCTCTCCAGTAATGTAAGCTCAACCCCTGTGAATTTACACAGTGTATTGTCAAACTGCTTGAATCTGCTTGTTTAGAAACTTTGGTCAATGCTTAGATTATGACAGCATGTCTGAATATAACTGCACTATGTTTTCAGTTTCAACCCACATTCTTTTCACTCCTACTTGAATTGTTTTTTTTTGTCTTTCTTGTGGTCTGTAATTTACCAAAGCTTTAATGTACCAGAGATCTATAGTAAAGTGAACTTGAAGTTGTTTTAATTTGACATTTTTGGGGAGATAAAACAACCAGGAGCATTTTTCAACATTGCTGTCCAAAGAAAAGATTAAAAAAAAAAAAAATCTGGGAATAGATGTACCCAAGTACATTTTTGTTTTGGTATAATTTCCAAAACAAAATGTCAAGATGCTTTTCATTGAGAAGGAACAGTTAGTATATGTGATATGATCAAAACAATGAGCTTGCATGTTTATTTTTCAGGGCGGCGGCCATGACCCTGAGGACAGTCCTCTTGTCACTACAAGCTTTATTGGCAGCTGCAGAGCCAGACGATCCCCAGGATGCAGTGGTAGCCAATCAGGTCGGCGAGTGTACATGCTTCCACAATTTGTTTTCTTTTATGAATGTTAAAGTATATTTAAGGGGATGACATAGAGCAAAGTATTGCATTGGATGGACTTTGATTACAATCACCATTTACCATAGAAGCATTTGCAGCTGTCTTGCAATGTTCAAACATTCAATTTTTTGTGAGATGAGATTATTTTAGTTAAATACTGATTAAGTTGTTTCAGTTCACAAGACCTGTTGAAATGTGCCAAGTTGAAAATACAAGAAAAAGGAAGGAGAGTCAATGTAGCTGCAGCAAGTATTGTTTGTCTGGAAATAGAAATGTACTAACCGTGTTAACCATTTTTAAGGTAATTACACGTTTTTAAAAATCCATCTGTGTGACCTTCCTTTGCAAATACATTGCTATAACATGGAGACCCACGGCTATTAAAGCACCGCGGTAGATATAGCTTCATATTTAAATTTATGGCTAAATGTAGCTGTTGCGCCTTTGTATGTGTGTTTTGTAGTCCAGAAAATACAGTACCACAGCTCAGTTGTGTTTTAGCTTTTAAGTGCAATATGCATTTACATTTTATCTTTTAGAGCTGATATGTTGATGAGAGCTATGCAGTTTTTTTTTTGTTTTTTTTTGCCCCCCAGGCTGTAAAAACTCCGAGAACTACTTGTCTTTAAACAATAGAGGTTTTCACCAGTGCCACATTTGAGCCCCTTTTGTGGAAATGCTTGTTTTTTCACAGTACAAGCAAAACCCAGAGATGTTCAAACAGACAGCGAGGCTCTGGTCTCACTTCTACGCTGGCGCTCCCGTCTCCAGTCCGGAGTACACGCGTAAAATAGAGGAACTCTGTGCCATGGGCTTTGAAAGAGTAAGCATCACGCGTTACCATTTTTAACAGTACCTCCTATATTGGTTCTCATTTCTCCTGTTCGTTTTCTTCTCCAGAATGCAGTAATAGTGGCCTTGTCGTCAAAATCTTGGGATGTGGAGACGGCGACGGAGCTACTAATCAGTAACTGAATCTTGATGACAACTTTGAAATCTTCCTCATTTGCCCCCTTCCTCACACGTTACCGCCATCTCTTGGCATCTATTCCTGCGTCGCACCTTCTGTTTCACAGTGGACACTGCCCCACCCGCACTCCCCACTCTCCTCTGCTGTGTCACACACTCCAATCAGTTGCTTGGCAAGTACGCATTGCTGGCCCTCTTGAAGGTCATTCAACTTTTCGGTGAACACTTAGGTCCCCGCCCCGCAACCCGGCTGCCACGTCTCTAACCCGATACAAGTATTTGTCACCTATGCAGGCATTCACATTCAGTTTTGCAAAACCTTTTTCCGAATAGAGTCAAACCATTCAGACACTCTTGCACTCCCGGACTTCCAAGTAAACCAAATGTCATTTTAAAATGTAGACGTTGACAACCCATATTCAATATGCCCCACTAATGGCAATTAGTGAGGTTAGCCTATATGTAAATAAATTCCACAAATCCAATCTCATTGTCAGGACAAGAAGGCAGGAATATGTGGCAGTAATAATGACACAGACTTAAACAAGGATGATACCTTCTTTTAGATACCACATCGATTCACTGCGCCTTCTGTGTCATAATCATTTGACACGGTCTCATACACATCTGTGGCAGGTTTATGTAATTCCACCAAAACACATTTACAGTGTAATTACGCTCTTATTTTCTTTGCTCTCTCAAACAGTCTGACAACCCCCCCCCCCCCCCCCCAAGCTGGTTCATTACTTGATTAAAAAAAAATCACTTCTCACAACATTTAAAACAAAAGAAGGAAGAAGAAGAAAAAAAAAAAGCTTTTTGTTTTTTTAATTTGGTCTTGGCCTTTAACAGGAATATATTTGGATTCTTGTTTTTAAAAACCGAGATGAAACTTGTCAACTGCAACCTCCAAAGTAAAATAAAACGCGCAAGTATTGCGTCACCTTGACAATGCCAACGGATTAATGTCAAAAGATTCATCTGTAAATAAAGATTAAGTCTGTGTAAATTAACAATTTGTCTTCGTGTGTATTCTCTTATTACGTTTTGTTGTAATGAATTTCCTGGATGAATGTTTGGTGGATAGTAGTATTAAAAAAACAAATCCACTTCAGAAATAGAACTGTCGCAGCAAAGGAATTGTTTATCTGTTTAGTAATAGAAGTCAAATCAACTATAAAATGAAAAATGTGCAGAATTGATTAATGATTTAATATGATTAGCGTGCCTCTCACAGTGCTAATATATATATACACTTGTTTTCCTTTCCCATTGTTATACTTGGGTCCAAACTAGTTTTTATTACATTTAGGGCTGTAACAATCATCTATCATGAAATACAGATTACCTTATACACAGGCTGCTAATGAACAGGATAACAGATGGTATGCTTCCTAGCATGGTGTGCCTCTTAGATCGGCTCCAGTAAACCCTGGCTTTATTTCAAAGCCCAGCAGCAGCACAAGAGCGCCTGGCCACTTATTAGCTGCAAAGCACCTCAAACGACAACACAATTTGCACTCGTGAAAATGACTCAGCTTTCCACTCTTCCCATGAGACAAAAGCTCTTGTCATTTCATTTCTACTACTGGTATATACTTAACAAGAAAGCTACACTTGCACAATTTAATAAGTACCAATGCAATTCCTATGCTGTCTTAAAATAAACACGAGAGATCACTAATGACACTGATTTGAATGTTTTATCTCACAGGAGAAATGTTGCGATGGTCCTCAACTTTAAAATTTCATTTTTATTACGTGACCGTTAGGCCAGGAATGGGTTTAAATTCAGGATTAACTTAAAATGCACCTACCCTTTGGATGTAGCTAATTAAAGTAAGCAACCTCATAATAAGGTTACAGGGTCTTAGCTGCTGACAATCAAACTGCAATTAGACAATGTGTGACTAGTTTCATTTCATTGTCCTCATATTTACCTGCACAACTTGATCTGTGCTCATGTTTTCAGTATTGGGCTGTCAAGATGCCCGCTAGGTGAATCAGCCAAGTTGTTACTGGTGGGCATCCTGTTTCTCTCAGCCTGCTGCTGCTGAGTTACATGATAGCTCCAGTGTCACTGTCAGTGTCGACTGTGCGGCCTCCACCACCAGAGCACTGGGCCAACTCTAGCCCTACTCAAGGTTCTGAGGTGCGATCGATCATCATCCGTTGTTGGAATATCTTCACGTGAGGAATCATGGAAACCACAGGCGTCTTCATTTTTTGTTGTTGATTTTTAAGTTTTTATTTTTCATCACACCTGGACAAGATGTTCCAAATAATCTGCCTGGCCACGCTTCTCCCTTCGGGTAAGACCTGGAACAGTTATTTGACGTGCTCTTGCTTGAGACTCGCATCTTTCAAATTTACAGTTTTTTTCTTTTTACTTATAGCGTGTTGGGGGTTGATCTGTCCAAGACATTAATTAAAGATGATGTCGTCTTTGTGCCTGTAGTGGTTCATTCAGCTCAGGGTCACTATGCCCAGAAGCTACTCAATGATTTGATGGAGAACTATACTAGTTCCCTGCGGCCCGTGGAGGACACAGACCGAGCACTGAACGTCACTTTACAGATCACGCTCTCGCAGATCAAGGATATGGTGAGTCCTGCCTGTTTCAAACACTATCATCATTGCAGCATCTAAGTATAACCTACATTTTAGTAACCAAAGAGATTTTTTTTAACCTAATTAAAAAGCATAACCTGGTAGGGGTACATACAACATGTTATAGAGAAAATCGGGGGGGTGACTACCCCCTTAAAGACATTCTAAAGCAGTGGTTCTTAAGCTGGGTTCGATCAAACCCTAGGGATTTGGTGAGTCGGTCTCAGGGGTTCGACAGAGACTCCACTGAGGAGGTCCGAAAAAACCTGATTTATCGTGTAAATTCTGATTTGCCAGTATGTAATTTCTTGTGAGTTCATGCATTGTGTTGGTTTTGTTCGTTGAACAAGGTGATGTTCATGCACGGCTCATTTTGTGCACCACTAACGAGGGCTTCGGTGAATGCGCATTTGTACCTCCAACAAGGCTAAGAACCATTGCTCTAAAGCGAGTACGTAGATTTGCTGCTAAATGCATTTTACGTGTGTTTTTACCATTTCAGTTTTCCTGATTTTTGGGGCATGGCTAAAAAATGATGAACTTCAGCATCGGGTTTAGCGTCAAATTTTCAGCAGCCTCGTAGTTTTGGGCATTCAGCAGAAATGCATGCTGCATTTTAAAACGGCTTGATTTTTCACAAAAGATTAAAGGTTGTTATTTTTTTTTCCAGATTATTCAGATTTGCCATTGTTCAACACCCTTCTTAGTTGCGTGTCAAATTTGGAATGCATTTTTTTCATTTTACAAGTACTTTATAGAGCCAAAGTTGAAAATGTAAAAATTCAGACATAAATCCATACCCTTCCAAAGTTTTATTACACTCACATTAACACATCTGAAATTGTTCCATAAAAAGTAGCCAGGTGGACATAAACGGCCATTATAGAGCCTAGAGGCTCAATGTAGTTGAATGAAAAACCTGGCTCTTTAAGTACCAGACCAGGCCTGCTCTAAGCTGGATCAGATTCCGGTTCAGGTCTACTAGGTAAGTCTGCACTGAACAACCACTTGTTTGTTGTGTATGCGTGTGTGTGTGTGTGTGTGTGTGTGTGTGTGTGTGTGTGTGTGTGTGTGTGTGTGTGTGTGTGTGTGTGTGTGTGTGTGTGTGTGTGTGTGTGTGTGTGTGTGTGTGTGTGTGTGTGTGTGTGCGTGCGTGCGTGCGTGCGTTTGTGTGTGTGCGCTGGAGGACTGAAAAGCTATACTACTACTATAGTTGTACTACAACCCACATCAGGGAAGAATGATAGCAAAAGTGTTTTAAAGTGTGCTGTGCACTGCTCGTGCTTTCAGGATGAGAGGAATCAGGTGTTGATCGCCTATCTGTGGATAAGACAGAGGTGGCACGACGCTTACCTGAAGTGGAATAAGGAAGACTACGACGGATTGGAGATCATCCACATCCCCAGCAACCTTGTGTGGAGACCTGACCTCGTCCTCTATAACAAGTATGCCCGTATGTCACTCACATGCTGATGACTCTGATCCGATGCAGTTGTTGTTTTCTTTTTTGTCAAACAATGTCCTTCCTGTCACATGGCTGTCTAGTATGGATTTTCAATCGTCCAATAGATACTGTATATACATGATTGAACTAATTAGCCGACTAGTCTTTGAGATGATTATTACCACTTCCAGTTTAACCGTTTGTGTCGGAAACAAAGATGTTAACCTCCAAAAAGTGTTAGGTTTTGTAGGATTTTCCAGAAGAGGAGCAAGTGGTGACAATGGGCGACTAGATGTTCTCAAGGTTTTTTGCTGCTTTTTCTCCGCTCGTCTAGAGCTGATGATGCCTTGTCTGGGCCCATGGACACCAATGTGAAGTTGCGCTACAATGGAGAGATCACCTGGGACGCTCCCGCCATCACCAAGAGCTCCTGCGTGGTGGACGTCTCATACTTTCCTTTCGACAGCCAGGAATGTAACCTGACCTTTGGATCCTGGACCTACAATGGAAACCAGGTACGAATGGAAATGAAAATATCAGCAAGAGATGTGCTTCCTTTTAACCGTCTCCTCGCTGCCCCACGTTGCAGGTGGACATTTTCATGGGCATGGACAGCGGTGACCTGTCCGACTTTGTAGAAAATGTGGAGTGGGAGTGCCACGGCATGCCGGCCACAAAGAACGTCATCATGTACGGCTGCTGCTCCGACCCGTACCCGGACATCACCTACACTGTGCTGCTGCAGCGCCGCTCTTCCTTCTACATCTTCAATCTCCTCCTTCCATGCTTTCTCATCTCCTTTTTGGCTCCTCTTGGATTCTACCTGCCTGCCGACTCTGGGGAGAAGGTTTCCCTGGGGGTAACAGTGCTTCTGGCTCTCACTGTGTTTCAGCTCATGGTGGCTGAGAGTATGCCTCCCTCAGAGAGTGTGCCTCTTATAGGTAAGGGATGTCTCATTTTTGGTTTTTACCTTTAATAATGATTCAAGATTTGTTTCGATGATCGTTCATACTTATTGCCTGAGAGAACGATTGT